>NW_024609941.1:0-124999 GCF_016920785.2 Ixodes scapularis
CAGAAAAGGCTACAAGCACGAGCTCCTTGCTCTATGGCACACCTCGGCGGCACAAGCTCTCGTGCACCAAGGGAAGCTGCCAACGCTATGAGCTCGCGCTTCTAGCCTTCGCTGCGATACAACATGAGGTGAAACGGAGTATAGAAACAGAGTCTCAGCTGAGACGGGGAAAGAAAGCATTGCCAAAGCCAGCGCACGAGCCGAGAGGGACTCCGCGTCTCAAGACGCTCGCGCGCCCCACCGGTTGCTCTGTTTTCTTTCAGCCAATCTTAGGATGCTGTTCTAGCAAGCCGGCCCTGAGCGAACAAACATCAGCAGTGCAGACAAAGGCATGGGCACGAGCGCGTGGCTTTGGAAAGTGCCTTCGATGCACGAGTTCTCATACAAACAAAACCGTTTTGCTGAGCTAGGCTCACGCGCCTGTGCCTTTGTCTTCACTGCCGACATCTGTGAGGTGGAGTAGAGAGGCTGAGATTGAACGCTTCTATTTCACGCTTTAAATGCCGTTTGCAATATTGTGACGTCGCGGTCCCCTGATTGGTCGACGCTGTGTCACAAATTTAGTTTACGCCCTAAGCGCGGCGGGAATATTCGGCGCTGGCGGCAACCTTTGCTTCGCCTATTGGCCAAACTCTCCCAATACACGGCTCTGGGATCCCTGGGTCCTGCAGCGGGAGCTTTCGCTCCACGCGCGTCGAGCTGGGTGTGTCCTTCAGCCCGCACGGCCACCGATCCCCCTGTCCCATGGAGCGAAGCCTGTAGTCTGTAGAACAAGGAACAAATTCCCATTGGCTGCGACGCCTCATATCAGATACCTCGTCACGGAAGCCGCTGGGGCCGTTCAAGGTCAAGGCGGTCGTGCGTCAGGCAAATATAAAACCCAAAGAGAATTGCACAGCAAACGTAGATGCATTCTAACGGGAGCCGTGAAAGCGAGGGGGGGGGGGGGGGGCGGGGGTGCTGCGCCTGCGCATTGGGGGAGCCTGATGTCCAAGCCGGTACGCAAGTGTGAAAAAGGAAAACTTGACCCGCAGATGGAGGTATGTGCTGCGTGCACGACGCCTTTCGCATTCTTACGCTTAAGCAGTCGTAAGTGTCTTCTCGGATTAGAGTCAGTAATTACTACCTATACCGAGAAATTAAATCCAAAATAGAAGTTAGTTTCAATTTCATTTCTGGAATAAAACGTCCGTTCTGGCGTAAATAATAGAATAAGCACCTCTTTTTTTTTTATTATACAGACGTGACCTACGCTCATGACACCCCAGTCTCCTCGTATAAGCGGCAATAATTTGTGCCGCTCAGCGAAGCCAGCACAGTAGATAGGCTCAACAACTTATATACCGGAAGGCATCTCCGACCCGTATATGCCCGCCGGGTTGCGCCACCTATAGAGAATTGCAGTATGTGTATGCGTCGTAGATGAAAAATCAGGGCGAAAATGAGAGTAAATTGTGTAGCGCACGAGAAGCTTTTGTCACTGACACTCGAGGAGTTAGGGTGGCCTGAGGTGCATCCTAAAACCCCTGTAGCTGTGAAAAGTGGAAAATCCTCTTTCCCCTTCACTAAAAAACCTCCTTACCTCGCCTCTAACTTTCGGCTTGCGACGGGGGCACCCTGTGTATGTTCGCAAGCGTCTCGACGTCTCGGTCAGCTGGAGTGACGCGATGCCGGTTGTGTGGACATTTCTCGTCATATAAATGTGGCAATTACCTCATTTAGAGCCCGCACTCGCATCAGACCACCCTGAAGCCGCTCTCGGTCTGTTCGTCCAACCGTGGATCCGAAAAGTGCTTTGGGTAATCGTCCCAATCGTCCCTACCGAGTTGCATTATAGGTCGGTGTCTCGTAGATACCTGTCCGTCCCTTGGGCTTCACAGCAATCGCAAATCGTTTGTATTCATCATATCAAACCGCCTAATTGCAATTATCTTCTCCGCGATTTCAAATGATCCACTGCTTATTTGTAATGTGTGGAGAGAAAGCATACTCGTGCTTGTGGCACCGGCTTCGCTCGCATTTATATGGAATTAGAATATAGATACATCTAAATGCTCGCGTCCGCAGCCGCGAGAGCGTTGCAAGCTTATGAACTTTGTGTGAAACAAAGCATGGTACGGGAGCACCTACGCCACACTTGACAAGCAGGCGCACTCGGCACCTCCACAAGCACCCGTAAGTGGGAGCGACGCCGATGGTCGAAGCACGAGCAGGAGCCGGCCGTTTTCAACGACGTTTGCGCGGCAAGGGCGTCCGTGCAAGCCAAGTCGGCAGTGTTGTGATGGCTAATGCACCACTCGCTCTTAAGGTGGAATGGAGTGCATAATTGGCTCAAAACAACTGTTTTGTTTTTTGCATTCTGGTGAGCGTCATACAGAGCGCATACATCGCATAACTTCGCGACTCCCATCAGGTTAAAATCTTTCGATCGATTCGGTGAAGCAAGATCGTCCTCCGAGGTTAATTTTCCGTTCCAGAGGGAACAATGAAAGCACTCCGGCCGACTTTTCCACAGGCGTAGCCGCGCGTTAGCTGTGGCGTAGCAACAGCTTGGCAAAGTAATGGCAACCAGAAGTCCAAAACCGAAAGCAGCATGCCACGTGACAACTCGCCATTGGTGTGCGCGGCGGATTGTTCAAAGGATGGCCTCAGTGCATCCACGCCTCTTCTGCTACTTGTCGGCGCTTGCAGAAAGTGTTTCCTAGACTCTTTCCGCAGCCAGTGCAGCTGCAGTCACCAACCCGTGGCGACGTTACGAACTTTGGTTAGTCCCAACCAGTCAGAGGTCAGCGCATGTAACAGAGCACTAATGCTAACACAATAAAAGCAATCATAGCGCTGCCAACGCACAATTCGATAAATCGATAATAATCTCCCACCTTAATGCTTGATGGCATCACCACCTTGGCAGCATTTGGTGCTCTTTCTTGGTCAGTCAGTAAGAATGTGCACTGGCTGTCTTCAATCGTGTACACCAATTCCCCTATGAGAACGACATAATAATAAATTAACTTTATATGATTAAAGGTGCTATGATTATAAAATTCAAAACAAATGGGCGATTCGCGAGTACTCACTCTCAACGTAGGTGGTCTTTGCCATGACAAGCGTACCGCCCGCGAACACGACCCCAAAGGCTGCCGGTACTGCTTCAACCGCGTTGCCAATATACGCACACACCCTGGAGCCCGGTTTTACACCATGCTCTTGATAACCTACAGCGTACTTGCGTATTTTTTCCAAAAGCTGATGGGCCGTCAAGCTTTGATGGGTGTCAGCCTGGAAGAAAAACAAGGTAAACTGGTTCGACAAATAAAAAGAGCTTTTGGCCGGTTTCTAGGTGCTGAAGCAAAACTCCTTTTATTAAATTCAGCTCCTCCCATTTGTGCAACAATTTTACAACAAAAAATCTGCCCGCCAAGGAACACAACTATGCGAACTGTGTGCTACAATGATATAGTGGCGTAAAGTAACTATTGCTTTTCTTGGTAACTTTGAACTTATATATCAATATTTATTATGCTGATTTGCTCAATTTTCAGGAAGCCACTACAAATAATTTTAGTTAAATGTATTTGTGAAAATTGTTTGGATATCAGAAATCGACGCAGGCCCAGATCTCCAGAGCAGCTACAGGACATGCTGCTGATGAAAGTCTGGAAATGTGCTCATATAATCAGAGTGTCGTCACCTCGCTTCCGCTACATTTGAGAATAAATTGAGCGGTGGAAGGTGCGCGGTGTATTTCGTAATGACCTGAACTCTGATATCATTTTCTTCTCAAAGGCACCGCAGTATTCAACGGTTCTTATTTTTCTGGGTTTCCTAAGTCTTCTTTATTTGTTTTTATTTTATTGAAACTTGAATTTTCATTTTTATATTGTATCAGGTTGCTTTTGATTACTTTAGTAGTACCACTCAATTAAAGTTGGTGAATTTCACCGGGATTTTTGTAACACAACTACAGACGAGAATTTCTGATCGTAGGACGGCGCGGCATGAGTGTACTGGTAAAACAGGCTTGGTGTTCTCGTTAAGAAGGTACAGAAATGAAAATTGAGATATAGAAATTTCGTTCGGAAATGAGTCAAGCATGACGAATAATAACAGTAAGTGACAAACGCACGTTTTTATTTGCAACGACTGGCTATATTTTTTCGTTCCAAACTGTGCACTCGAGCAAGAACCCGAGGAGAAGCGAACGGAGAGTGCGATCCGTCAGAGGATATCCAGCACAAACAAAAAACAACAAGACTCCCCGCATTTGTGACGTAGCAAGGCTGGCGTGGTTGTGAGCTTTGCTACTTGAGGCGTTGTGGTGGCGTGGACGCGTTACAACCAAGCCGTTAGAAGTACCCGTGGGATGACGAGCGTGTGACTGGCCCAAAGAGCACGTAGCTTCCACACCACTGTCAGTTTAGTGGTGAACAGGGTGGGGAAAGCAACTTTTGTCCGAGTTTTGATCGGCGGGCTAATCTTCTAGGGCAAGGATGGCTTTGTCCGGGAACACAAGCGACGGTCCGAGCAAAAGGGGAGTCCCTCCTTTCTTTCTTCTTGAACAATTTGGTACAATGCGCGATTTATGAGTTGAGGAAAGCTAAGAAGGAAAAAGTTGAAAAATCGTTTCATGATCGCTTTGAGCAATTGAGCGTACTTCGGAAGAGCGGCACTGTTCCGATGTTTAGTGTGACTACGTAACGGTTCATGCAACGTCATGGTCTACGTAACAAGATCCAAACGTTGCTAGATTACCTTTCAACCAAGCTTCACAGGCATCCACCAGGTACAGATTGGAAGATAGTATAATTAGCTTTAAATTTAATTTAATTTTCTTATGCCTTTCAACGAAAGGCTGGTGTTTTTGAGGTTATGCTTCAACATGAAACACATTTCAGCAAGAAAATGACCACTAGAATTTTAACTGCGCACCCCTTTAATGTCAAGTACGTAAGCAAAAGCTCAAAAGCAACCGTAACTGTGTTCGAAATGGTTCGTCTTAGCTCGGTGGTATTTTTCGCAATGCTACGGCGTATACGCCGTTGCATCGTGACAAATGGCACATAGATGAACCTATAGGTAAATCTTAAAAATCCTCTCACCGCACACTAATCAAAAATTTAATAAAAAACAAATTGAATTCAGTAGCCTCGCATCTCCATAACAACAGAGCAGAATATTCAATCCTATTATCTGCAATATTCTGCGCTTTCTAATTACACCGCAATGAATATAAATAAAATCATACTCACAATAATTATCTTGGATGATAATTTCTGCAATCGCGCTTCTATAAGTTGGGAAGCGTAGCTATTTCCAACTTCGAAGTCCGCCAGAGTTGAATGTATCACTCCGTTCACAATCCTCGCGTCCATTTCGGGTGTTTTCTTTTTCTAACGGTGTAAAAATGACACATTAGTACACACTCTTTTCAAACGATAAAACTAGGTAAAAAGTATGACGGGGTTCATGAAGGTGCAGTGTAGTCAATTTACAAGAGCTCTCTTTATAGTTTTACTTTGGCGAAATGAAGTCACGACCAAGACCGTAATGGCCATTTCTAGTTTTTAAAGTCATATGAAATCATGGAAATAAAAGATATAAAAAATAAAACTGTGCTACTTAAAGAAACCTGTTTTCTTTTTCTTGTTTTTAAAGAAAAAAATTTTTACCGGCCTCAACAAGAGAGCTCAAAACAACTTACTCCGCCTTGGTTTGAAGCCCCTTTTAAGTCAACGTGAAACACAATATTAGCTAGAACATTCTAGATCAATTATTCCCGTTCTAAATGGCGTGCGGGCCCACCTGTCTGATGCGCACCTAAACGCAGTACTTATATATGTTAGCTATGCACATGCCGTACGTTACGTGAGTAACAACTGATGTTAAAATACTTGCAACACAAAATTGCGGTGCTATAACTCTACGATAATTATATGACATGGAAAATGTTTATGCAAGCTACATTTTCATTTTGATTTCTGTTCGAGTCTTTTCATCCATTTAGCCACCTGTGGGAGCAACGGCGGAAGACTAAAAGAGCACTCTCAGCGTGATGTCTAACAAATCGTCTGCCCAAAACACGGTTCGTAGATCCAGGCAAGCAATGTCATTTCGCGGTTTAAGCCGACTTTGATGTTTTCGAATATCAAACCACGACCACTTTAAAGGGACTGTCCGTGAAAGCCGTAAGCTACTAAGCTTTTGCGCTGGTCACGTAGAATGGGCTGAAATATAGTAAGATCTGATATTTACGTCATTAAAAGGCGCCTCAATATTTAATAAATAAATTATGAACTTCAAGACGCTACTGCACGCAACATTTCGCAAGTATGCATGGCCGGTCATGTCGTGACGTTCCAACAAGCATGGTATACACTTTTTAGAAAAAAGGGTCTATATAGTCCTACCTAAAGGGAGGAATGCTCTTGACACATATGTTCCTTCAGAGAGGGAAAAGATTTCATCCCTGAAAGCAAGGTGACAAAGTTTCTTTGTCGCCTGCATCTCATTATGGCGGCGCCGAATTGAGCAAATCGAGGTCAATAAGGCTTAACGAGGACGACGCTTTTTGTACGGGGTGGGAAGAGCCGAAAATATAGGCTTAACACGATCGTTCCAGGAACTGTATTTATTTCCGAAGCAGGCTACCCCCCGCAGGTAAAGAAACTTCCGTTTCAAAAGCACTCAGTCCCCTTATCGCCAACAGTGCGATGTTTAACGGATACACCCGGTTCCCAGTTACTTCGCGCACTTTAAGTCTTACCTCTGCATCTCTCGAGCCACAATTCCTTCGTCAACCGCACTTCACGGAGGAGTGGTAAACCATTTGCGAAACCAAAAGATGCTCTCAAGAACAGCAAATTCGAAGCTGCCTACTTGGTCAAAACTATGCCGAGGCGTGAAAGGAGGTTAAATCACTTGCCACCAGAGAGAATAGTCAAGCCGACCATTTGCACGTAGTTAGGCTAGGTGGCGTTAGCACAACCCAATGGATGTGCTACCAAAATATTTCATTTGCTCACGCCATCATTACACTTCGCTACGCCTTTATTATACACAGATGTACATTTAATACGCATACCACTAGCATCAGCTAAACAAATACATTGAGCGCATATGCATACACAGCACACACAAACGTCAATAGAACAGCACGCTAACCCGATAACTACTGAGCTCTGCGTTTCCACGTTTCATATTGGTCGTTTTGAAGGTAGGGATTTTCTCGGTGGCCACCTAAGCAATAAATAGTATTCCCAGCATGTTGATTTTTTTTTTCAGGGATGTCCTACCTCTAAGAGTATTTCGAACGGCATGGGGAATGAATTTCTTAGCCAAAAAGGACACGCTCATGCCGCAGGTATTTGGAAGTCAATAAATCAAACCGCCCCATTGCGGTTCCAAGCCACGTGTTTGCTTCCCCGCACGGCGCACAGTGAGCTCAAAAATAGCTATCGTTAGTGGCGCGCTACTTGGAGAACAGTTTCTCCAGGAATCGGAGTATATTTAAACAGCAAAATAAAGAATAGCTTTTTTGTCGATTTTACCTGCCATCCTCCCTTAACGCTAAAATGCCAAATATTGAAATTGACGTACTTTCCGTCATATTTCCATAGTGTTCAGTCCTTTACCCAGAGAGCAGTCGCTCTTGGGGAGGAGACAACAGGACATCGTACACGACAGTCATATTGGCCACTGCATGATGGGAGCTACGGTTCAGATCAGCGTTCCAGCAGAAGTATCCGCACTTCGATTGATTGCACCGTAATCCCTCAAGTGGTTTTAAACTCTTCAGTGTGAGGCGGAATGTCAACCATAGCCCCCCTCGATCATGGCCCGACCAGCAGCATCGATGACCGACCATTTACGTCATGTCATCTTGTTGTTACATCACTGGTTGCTCATTGCCCCCTAGAACTAGAGAAACCAGAGAACAAGACTTGCTTACTTCAAGCTGTATCTGAACATCGAGGTATTTCTTTACGACTCCCGGAATGATTGTGTAATCGAAAAACCCGCTGGCCGCGGCATGCACAGCTGACTTTCTGCCACAAGGTCACCCGAACGTGTATGCCGTGCCCATGAACTTTCTTTTCTGTTTACAAATTTTCGCAGTGTTTATAGTAAGCAAAATATTTTGCTTAAAGAGGCGCGTATGAACAATTATCAGATCATCTTAGAGACTGAAACGTGGTTGAACGGAGACGTACCTTGCGAATTGCTATTTAATCAATCATATTCAACCTACCTTAAAGATCGTAATGATTGTAGAGGAGGAGGTGTCTTAATAGCCATAAACGGTTTACAGACCTCGGCTGCTGAAGTTGCCACAGAACTGGAACTTGTATGGGTTGAACTGCAAATATTGCACTTAATATTCTTGTTGGGAGTGTGTTATCGCCCTCCGAGCTCTGGAAGAGACTTTGTTCAAAAACTTGGAGACAATTTAGAAAATGTGTTTGCGACATATGCAAACAGTGCCATTATTTTGACAGGCGATTTTAACTTCCCATCTATTAACTGGATGAACGATGCTGTTGCTCCCAGATGCTCAACCCCTCATACTGTTTAGATTTTATTAACCTTCTTTCTGCATTTGTATTGCATCAAAGTTTTCTCGCGCCGACACGTGGCAATTCAACATCAGACCTATTTTGTATAACCCATCCTGAACACATCTCTTCTATGCAGCTCATATCGCAAGCTATTGATCATGTCCTCATAAACATTTCCCTATCAGTAAAACTCCCGGACAAACAAAGGTCATTCAGAGCAATCTGAGATTACCCAAAAGCTGACCTAGAGGGTCTAAACACCGCTCTTTTTAAAGCACATGTGGGTATTAAAAATGTGTTCAATGATCGTTATGTCAAAACCAATTGGACCTTATTCAAGCAAGTTTTGCTTAGCTCTGGTAATCGGTTCATTCAAAAAAATATTCTTTCCTCAAGCACCTTCCCTCCTTGGTTCTCCGTAAAAATTAAACGAATATTAAACAAAAAGAAGCGTTTATACCGCAAAGCTAAACAGTCAAACGAGGATGCTATATGGCTTCATTTTCGAGCGTTCTTTAAGGAGTGCAAACATAAAATCGAGATAGCAAAACGTTTTGCCACTACGATCTGAAGAAAACATTAATTGAAAACCTGAAGGCGTTTTTGTCGATCATCAATCCTAAACCTAGCAGTGCCAACCTGCCCACCACTGACTCACAAGGAAACTTGCTATACCCTAATGCGGTTGCTTCAAACTTCAATACCTTTTTTGGTGGCATTTTTACGCAAGAAACCTTCCGAGCCCCCAAGCTTATGTATTCTACGTCTGAATATCTCACGCCTATGGAAGATGTTTACCTCTGAATCGATGGTATTGTGAATGTAATTAATCAACTCCCTTTGAATTCTTCACCTGGTAATGATGTAATTAACTCTCGACACTTAAAATTGACGAAAGATACGTCCGCCGAGTCTTGGCTCCTAATTTTGAACAACCTCTTAAACTCTTCTCACTGCGATCTGACTGGCTAAATGCAAACGTAGTCCCAATCTTCAAATCGGGTAATTTAAATAATCTAACTAATTACAGTCTGATTTCACTGACTAGGGTTTCGTGCAAGCTTGAGCATATCGTTTTCAGCAACGTAATGTCACATCTGGATAGCAGTCACTTGTCCTCTAACCAGCATAGTTTTTGTTATTTATGTGGCAGGTGCTCATGCCGTGACGTGCAGCGTGCACGCGAGACTTTCGCTTGAAGTACTTGACTGACTGCCTACCCGAGCGATAGCAGGCAGCCGTCTTCCGACCGGGCTGATTTCTGTAACCCGTTTTTCTTGTAAATGCACTACATTTATTGGCGACGAGGATAGGATTTTCGCAAAGAATTCCTACTGCCATCGGGACGACGGGTTGGATCATCGTCTGACCGCTGTGGGCTTGACTTGAGCCAAGGATTGTCCAGCCTCGGAATCCTAGAGCGGCCTTCAAGCGGTAACCCCTCAGCGAGGACCATAAGTCGCATCGGGCACATCGAGTCTTTCGACAAAATGACGAGCGACTGGCGCTCGTACGAAGAAAGAGTTGCGTCGTACCTCCTGGTAAACGAGGTTCCCGAAGGTAGGAAGGTTCATGCCTTCTTGATCTCGTCGGTCCGAAGACATGCGCTTTATTGACGCTCACGGCCCCGCAGTCACCGTCCGGAAAGCCGTTTACCGCGTTACCCACGCTTCTGGGTGATCGTCTTGCGCCGCAGCCATCCGCCATAGCGGAAAGGGCGAAGTTCTACAAGCGTTCGCAAGAAGAAAGTGAATGCATCGCCGAACTTGTGGCTGTTCTTCGAGATCTAACACATAGCTGCGATTTTGGAGGCTTTCTTGACGAACCGCTCCGCTACCGTTCTATGTGCGGCCTTCGCCAAAAGACGTACAGCGCGTCCTCTTCACATAAGACAAAAAGCTGGGTTTCCAGAAGTAGGTAGAGAGGACCCTTGCGATGGAAATAGCAACTAAAGTGCAGCGTGAAAGCACACCAGCGGTGCATCGGTCCCTTACGTCCACAATGCTCGGGTCGACCACAAAGCACGGATCGACAAGCTAGTGCCAGAGCAGTCCAGTTGTTTCCGTTGTGACTGGACCAACCATCGCAGTGATGGGCGCCCTTACGTCGGTGACACATTTTTCAAGTGCAACTGGAAAGGGAACACTCGGTGCGCCTGCTGCTCAGGTAACAGAAGCCGACAAAATCGAAACGACAAAGGCCGGTGAAAAGACTAACGTCCGTTCACGACGCGGTATCTCTGCAAGCGGTCAAAACTGCGGGCTCGGAACCGGTCACCGTACCCATAAACGTTGACTGTGTGAAGCTTACGATGGAACTCGACACAGGCGCAGCTGTGTCCGTTGTCTCATTGACTGAATTTCGGAAGCTGTTCCTAAGAAAGCGGTTACAGCCAAAGACGCTGACACTTCGCACGTGTACAGGAGACTTTGTGAAGACGAAGGGTCTGGCCTTGGTCTTTGTGCAAAACAACGCCCAAAGTAAGGAGCTTCCACTGTACGTCAAGGAAGCCAAGGGACCGGCGATGCTTGTCAGAGAATGGCTGCGAGCAATTCGCTTAGCCTGGAAAAATCTGCTCCCTGTCAACAGGCTCGAAACGTCAGAGAGTCTCAAACAGCAGTTCGACGCCTTATTGGAGAACCACAGCGACCTTTTCGAAGATGAGCTCGGCACCATTTCTGGGGAACAAGCCGAACTTTTTCGTCGTGAAGGTTGACAGCCAAAGTTTCTGAAGGCTGGAAGCATTTCATTCGCAATGCAAGCAGCAGTCGGGACAGAATCGGCAAAAATGGAAAAGTTGGAAGTCATCACGCCCGTTGCTACCAGCTTGCTGTTAGCCACGGGCGTGATGCTGTCCGACCTGAGGGATCCAGAAAACTGCGTCGATGAGACCGTGGTCAGTTAATTTGCAACCACCCCACAGACGGGAACCGACAATTCTGCTGAGCAACAGCGCTACCCCACAAGATATCGCCATCTTTCAGACAGACACGCCCCATAACATTTTTGGCCTTGTGTGCAGTGCTGGCGTTCCCTTTTTTTTTGTTTTGTTTTTCAATTAAAGCGGGAGAATGTTATGTGTGTTGCAGGTGCTCGTGCCAAGACGTGCAGCGCGCGCCCGAGAGTGTCGAGTGGAGTACTTGACTGACTGCCTACCCGAGCGATAGCATGCAGCCGTGTTCCGACCGGGCTGATTTTGTAACCCGTTTTTCTTTTAAATACACTACAGTTTTCTTAAGAACCTTTCTTGTATTACACAACTGTTTGAACTTGCCAACGATTTACATATTAATCTACATTCTTCCAAACAAACAGATACAATCTTCCTAGACTTTTCAAAAGCCTTTGACCGGGTCTACCCCTAACAGATTAATATCCAAACTCGTACATCTAAACTTCAACAGTAACATTGTCTCCAAGATTCAAGCTTCCTTGTCACATCGTACTTAATCTGTGATCGTCGATAATGTCCCTTTCTATCCCCTGAAAGTCATCTCTCGCGCCCCTCAAAGTTCTCTTCTAGGGCCACTACTTTTTCTAAGTTTTGTGAATGATATTGCTTCTTCATTATCCTCTATCGTTCGATTATATGCTGACTAAATTGTGATTTATTGAAATATTTCTTTCATTGATGACTGCATCACCTTGCAACAAGATCTAGAAGCTTTAACATCTTGGTGTCATTCTTAGCTCATGGCGATCAACACGGAAAAAATCTAAAATGATGTCATTCTCAAGATCACAAAACAAAGTCAGGTTTTCATAATATGTTTCATCTGGTGTCGTTTAGCGGATGAACACATATAAATATTTAGGAGTGCACCTCTCTGAAGACTTATCAGGGAAGAGTCACGTAAACTACATTTGTTGTAAAGCTATCAAAACATTAGGATTTATGAGAAGGCATATTTTTCTCGCAAACTCCTTTGTTAAACTTTTAGCATATATTACACTGGTCACAACTAAGCTGGAGTATCCATCAGTGATATAAAACCCTCATCAAAGCGTTTTAATTAATAAACTGGAAGATGTCGAAAATCGTGCTACTCGTTTTATCACTCGTAACTACACTAGGAATAGCATCAGTACATATCCCTGTAAACTCTTGACATTCGTAGAAAAATAGACCGTCTCTCTTTCATGCAGATATTGCACTATAACCCGTGGTCTCGCCAAACCTTTATTTCCCCGGTCCATTATATTTCCTCTCGTCTCGACCACCCCTGAAACGTTGAACCCATTTTTTTTCGAAAACCAACACATTCAAATAATCACCTATTTCATTATGCATATGGGATTGGAATAGCTTACCCACAAGCTTGGCAACTACCAGTGACCATAAATGTTATTTGCAGCTGATTGCTAAAATGTTTGAATAGTGTTTATATATTGATGTTTCCAAAGCTTTCCTTCATTTTTTTAGTGTTTTGTTGTCTTTTTTGTTTTGAGTCATGGATATGGCACCCCCGTCTGTAATGCCTCCTTCAAGAGTCCCTGAAGGTAATACGAATGAAATGAAATGAAACTACATTTTAACTTTAGGATGTACCGCAGCGAAGGTGTGCACGCCCGAGCTTAAAGCTCTTTTTTTTTTTTTTAAATGAACCAAATACAGAAACCAAAACTAAGCCCATTTTTCGCATTGTTTGAACTATTAAGCTCAACAATGCTTGAGTGGGGGTGAGTTGGTTGTTCATCATTGAATTTAAACTGCACTGCCAAGTAGTCAAAGGCAACAAAACTGAGACAATGGAAAAACTACATCGAACGCGAGAAGCTCAAACTGACAACTGCTTATTTCCTTCCATCGCACAGAAAAGGAAAACACTTTCAAAAACAAAGTGTAAAAGACGGGATGAAAGAAAGACAAACGTGCGTGAAGCAAAAACACCAAAGAGATATATAAACGATTACAGACATGACTATGCTTGATTCTTCGCTGTGCCACCGCTATCTACGCTGGCGTCCAAGTGACCACCTAGTTCTTCGTAATTTACGATCTTTTGTGACTGAAATGTTTTTTAATGCGAAAGCATTATATGTCCCATGGAGTGAACCGGTGTCATCAGGTCGTGAAGCTGCACCAAACGGAACATAAACTACCCTGTTCCCATGGAGCCAAGCCTGTCGTCCATCTGGTGGATAGACTCCCATTGTCTGGCGCGCGTCATAGCTTCAAGGAACGAGGCTCCCATTGGCTGCCGCGCGGCGTAGATCCAAGGACCAGCCCCAGAGAAGCCCTCACCATGCCGGCGCAGCGGCTGGCCGCAGTGCCAGCAGAACCCGCACGTGCGAACTCCGGAGTGGCTACACGGCCGAGCTCAGCGCGCCTCGGGCACTTCACGAGTGCGCGCACTCGGCCGTCGGGAGGCGCAAGCGGATCGCGATTCGAAGCGTCCCAGGCGACAAGACGAGGCCCTTCGACACTGCGAGGCGGAAGCAATACGTCGCAGGCGGCATGCTTTCGCATTAAGAACTCATAATAAATGCTTAGGTGTCCTCGGACTTGTTCTTAAGCAATATAATTTTTATATTTGTTTATACTATAACTTGGTCGATGACATGTAAAATATAAAGTGATTCAAAAATTGTCACCTAACAGCTGTTGGAGATTTCATACTTCAGTAGCGTGGTGTAAACATCACCCGGTGTGCCATGGCATTAAAAGCGATGGAACCTAGCTTTCCACATCTTCACTCCACCGATTGCCAAGTGTTGGGGCATACGATTCCTAACGTCTGCTGTTCGTATGCTCCGTTTTACCTTACAATGAACCACAGACGGCGCTCTGAGTCGTACAAGTCAATCCCATGTTGTGTGAGTCATGTGACCTTGGAGAGGGGCGCACTGACGCGTTGTCACTTGATATTCCAAATTGGCTGAGATACGTTGTAAAGCCCGCTACAATCCACCGTAATTAAAAACGGGGTATAGTGATGTATAGATAAATTAATCGAATCTTGTTGTCAACAGGTTACACACGTTAAAATACTACCCCTAGTGGCTTCCTTAGGTGCCACTCGGAGTGCAAGTTGTGGTAAATTGAGGGGCTGAAAGATGAAGCTGTATATAGCCTTGCTCTAGACGTTTTTGTCACAGCCAGTGTGCGTGTTTTTTTGAAGGCACAATTGCGTGGCTGCTTGAAATGCTGAGCACCATTGGCTGGCTCTGTTCATCATGAAATTATTTACCACCAAGACGACGATGCCATACATGCCTGCACATTATATAAAATGAATTCAGGTTGATGTGACCACTACATTTGATTCCATTTTTATTTTTCAAGTATACTTCAGAAATATTTTGACATCTGACTTGCAGTTGAAGCGGTTCGAAGGAAAGCCGGCATTTTTATATACCCAAAACTTGCCAGCTATGGTGTTCGGGAGCGAGGCCTTGGTGAAGTGCTGTCTTTCCGGTTCGGGACTTGGCATGCGACTAAATTTCTCTAAAGAAGAAATGGCAGGATAATATTGCAATGAAAGTTAACTAGAGCAAATACTAAGCCTCCTACACACACAGCGAAAAATACACCCCTGGACGTGTAAACCGTTGTCCCAGGGCGGACTCCCCAAATGGTGTTCGTTTTACACGGGATGCTCGGTGTATTTCGTTTGCACCCGAGGTCTCGTGTAAAATGAACATCTTTAAACGTGTACTTCGTTCTGCGATCACACGTCTAGGGGTGTTTTTTTTTACAATGGCGGCCGTTTGTCGTAAGACGGGTTCTACGAGCGAGGCTCAGCTCTTTACACGGCTTTTCGCCGCAGCGAAAGCGTAGTTTGCACGTGTTCGTTCGTAATCGTCCGTACGTGCTGAACTACCGCAGGCATTCATCCCCAAGCGCCGACGCCATATCCATTACGGCGATTACGCGACAGTGGGAGCGACCATCGACTGCATCCAGTAGCGTGTTTCCCCATCGAGCAGGTCCCGTTCGCGTGGCGGTTCAGCCGATCGCCGAGGCCTCAAGCCGGTTGCATTGTCACCGACGCCGGGTAATTTCCACAGGAGTTGTCTTTTCGCGACCACAGACATGAACTTTATTGAAAAAGCCCGTTTGCCGTGAGCGACGACGAATAGCTCCGACACCGACCCGACCCGACCCGACCCTACCCGACCGGCGTTACCGACGTCCCGCTCACCTCTTTACCGCGAGCAAAGTTGTACGCGACGTTTCGACGTATCCACTCATATCTCGCGTGTACGCACATTTTGCGGCTTTCTGGTACGGATCGGCTACCGAAACGGCCAGCGAACGACGACGAAATGAACGCCGGCGCCCCCGGCGCTATGCGCCATTTAAACACGCGGTTACTTTTCTACTAGACTGTAGCTATATTGGTGTGGTTCCTTACACACTAAATGGACTACGTACGAACAAAGCTAATATAAAATTGGGCGGCTGCTTGCGCCACCTAGTGAGTATGCGAAAAACTACAAAAATGAAGGACTCTTTGGCATTTCTTGAAGTGACACGCTCGAACTCGGACGGCGGCATACCAACAGATACATCATAGCACATACCACAAGACCAACATAAAAGCATGGACATACACAAACATCGAACAGAGGCACTAACAGCCCGACACTCTTACTTAATTCCAATAGTAACCCGCTCGGTATATATAGCAGACTTTTTTGTTTCAGACGAAGGTCCGGTGACCCCCACGGTATTTTACATGAACGTAACGATACTACACAATTATTACCTATATAATACGGTGACATAAATATAATTTGGGAAGGTACACATTTCTCTTAGTCTAGATTATGGCTAAAAGACGCCCTATATTAAAAAAAAATGTTTCGAGCTAGCCAAAATGTAGCAAAATCTGGTTTCGTTTTCGGAAGTTCGAGCGCTCAAGGCTGGAATGCGCTAGCGAAGTGTGTGCTTGCTTCTGTCAAACTATAATCCATTGTATGACGCTCTCAAAGCTGCTAGCTGCAGCCCCCGTCTTGGTTTAGGGTTTGATTTACACGCGCTCCCATGGAAATGAAATTATGCGCGCTCGAGTCGATATTATTGACAGCGTGAAGTATAAACCGAATGTAAACGATTTTGCGAGCGACGAGAAAAGCGACGGCGACCCGCTTCGCTGACGCTCGGTCACTCGCGCGACGACGCAAGCCGCAAGAAAGCGGAACGATGTTTTCTAGAAGTCCAAAAACCGAGTGACGCGACGAGCGATAGTAAGAAATCTTCGTAATACGTCGCTGACTCGTCGCTGTCGCCGTCGCTCGCTAAATCGCTTTATGCAGTTCAGCCTTTCTACTCACGCTAGTGCCGACCTGCATTACCCGCTGAGCCCAAGCAAGCGATAAGGGTATTCAAATATGTCACAACAGTGGCGTGCATTCGCTAAGAAAACATGTATCTCAAATTCCTGCAGTTTGACGTCGGGATCCATTACTTGTTCTGCTGTCACCTTGGTGAAACGGTCACTAAAGAGAAACTAGTCAGTTTGTTTTATCAGAAATAATAAAAACCTTATCTAGCCACTGTTATGCACAAAAGCACTCTGGCATTTCATATAAATAGTTTAGAATAAACTGAACACAATCGGTAACTTAATTTTCCAAGCATAATAATAAAAAAAATCTTAGAAAACAATGTATTTTTAAGGTGTTTCAAATAAAAAAAAACTGAAAGAGGAGCCTTAATTCAGCTGCACTATCACGTAAATACTTTGGGAAAAAAATATCTATTGAGAAGTAGGTTTTGCAATCTCTAATTTGCTTCTTTCAACTTTCCAGTTACTTTATGCGTACTTGCAGATTGTATCCTGACAAATCTAGACAAAATTGTATAAAAATCAGCAGTCTATATAAAATTTATAGCTTAATTAAATTCACATTTGTTTGATAATGTTCAATCTTAAATATGAGTTTTAAATTTCACATCTATTGTTACAAATGATTAAATTACATGCTGCTTGATGCATGCTGTGCCCCCCCCCCCCCCTTTTAAATATATATATCCTGTATATTTGCAGGTTAGTTGTTGTTCGTGTTATTTGTTTGTTGTTGTACTTTGTGGGAACCATGGGGTTCCCACAACGTATCCAGGCCTAGCTATCCAGGCCTAGCTTCCCTATCCAGGCCTAGCTTCGAGCAGGCCGTGGGAGCCGTCGTCACCAATGGCGTCGGCCTCCCGGATACAAGGAACCACGAGGCCGAATTCCCCGAAGGGGCCGGCTCTCCCTTGCCCATTTTGGGTGAACGCGCCTTCGGCACACCCTTGAGAGTTATAATGGACGCGACTGCTAGTGGCCTCCCCGGGCGCGTCCATCCTCCGAGGCTACATAAGCTGGCCCCGAAGGTGGGCCAGGGGGCTCTCGTCGGCGGAGGCCCTGGCTCTACGGAGCTCGGTTTTTCTTTGTGGGCCTCCGACTTCCCGTGAATCTGTCTAATGCGGCAGCGCGGGAAACCGACCGGGTGATACTGGCAATTGAGCAAGCGCCCAGACTTTTGATTGTCTAAGAGCGAAGCGTGTTGGCATTGCAGCCAATAAACATGTCTTTATGCGGACCCAAATAACCTTTTGTGTTTCTAAGTGGTACACCCTCAAAGAGGAAAATCCCACAACGTGTGTGAATGCATATGTTGTACCCCACTCCTACTTGGGCCTTCAATGGCCTGTAGTATCCTCTAAATAAAATTAAAAAAACAAGTGAGCAGTAAAAATCTGGAAGACAAAGGTAAACACAGAGCCGTGCAAAAAGGCATTCAGTATATGAAACAGATACAGATATGGGCCTCTGGTGGCCCATCGGTTCAGCCTCCACACCGCGCCTAAAGACGGCAGTGTTGCAATATTACGAACCAGCGCACAGGTAGACAGTTACCCGAAATCCAAACACAAAAAACTCACATCAGCGCTGTGCGAGAGTATATTTTTGTGTATTTGGATTTTGAGTAACTGTCTACCTGTGCGCTGGTTCGTAATTATGCCGTACCAACTCGCCCAATCTGCCGTATTAATAGTGTTGCAAAATACTTAGATCAACTATAATGCTAATGACTGCAGTGTATAAAAGCAACCTACTCATCGGAACGAGCTTGACGGTACAAGAATAAAGAGAATATTTTCACAGTTAAACTTAGAGTCTGTTGCACCGTCTCTTCCGTCCTCAAGATCGAAAGTGCTACAAATTGGTGACCTGGACATGATGATTCACTCCGAGCACCTGCTATCCAGGGGAATGTTCTTCGTGGCCAAGGGCACGGCAACGGCTCTGCCTTTTCGGACGAAAATGCAGTAGGCACATATTCAACTTTCTCAGTCTCCACATCTGCAGCGCCTCCACAACCGCCTCTGCTCTGTCGCATCTAGCGCAGGCATCTCCCAGCAATGGGCTGCGACCACCTTACTTGCTCCACCGGCTCGGCCAGTGAATATTCATCGACATTTTCACTGTTCACAAGGCATGTTGCTAGCCGACCAGGGTCTCCTCATCATTGCCACATCAGGCATTCGCTCTCAGTTCGGTTCCTCATTTTAGGGGATGTTGCATCGGCCCCGCAGTGGGCCGGCATCCCCCTTTCAGTCCAAGGCTGTACACTCCAAACTGATCGAGCCGGACTGAAAGCACGACAGGGTCGATTTCCCCCGTCTGCTGCCTCATTTCCTGACCTCGGTGTCGACTACAATGCACGGCTTCCGAACGCTCTCTTTCCTGCTCTCTAGTATGTCATCCTGCTTGCGGTACATGTCAGCAGCAACGACACCTCTCTGGAGCCGCAATCACTTCAACAAAATTGTGCCATTCCCCACAGTGCAGAGCTGAGGGCGATAGCTCCGCGGCAGTCTATCGGTTCAGCCTTGGCATCGCCAAAGATGACAATGCTACTCATACTCGTTGCCACGAGCTCAACGACATGAGAATAAACAGAATGTTTTTATTGCTCGGTGTCGGTCGCAGCATCTTTTCCGTCCACAACATCGTATACTCTATAGGTAGTAAGCAAGAGACACACTTCAGAGGAAAAGAACAAATGCCCAGATCACACATGCCGCGGGTGTCCAAAAATATTCATCATGTTGAATATTGTTTTTTTTTATTCTAACAGAAGACAAACATCATTATTGCGCAATCAAAATTAATACTTACGAAACACCGAAGTCGCAGTGTAAGTGCTCATCGCTGAGCTGCGGCTGTGGCATATATTTATTTAAAAGTGTACCGATCATAAAACCTTTAGGTTTGGCAACAATACCGAGATTACAACGCTTGTTACACTCTTAACAAAGAAGAGTTATCCGTAATAAAATACAAAAGAAATAAAAAATACTGGAAACAATGCAAGGTACAAATCTGCACAACAGGCTTCCGAATTCAACTACTTCGTCGAACTGGAGTCTGTTACAGTAATAACAGCTTTGGATGGGCTGTGAGGACAGCATTCGCACTGAACTGGGTGCCTTGATGACTATCACCAGTGTTGAGGAGTTTCCAATCCAGAGTTGGAACGATTCCGCACTTCCACAACCCTGGAATCGAATGCAAATAAAATGGTGGCAGCACTGGAATGGAATGGGAATGAAATTAGTAGTTACATTTTGCCCAGAATTGAGTAGGAATGGAATAGGCTTTGTTCTAATGCGAGCTGCGTCGATGCCGTCAAAGGGGCTTTCGAAACGGCATTATTGCACCTTGGTAACTGACGGTTTGGTTATCTGACTGCTTACGTTCCTTCGAGGATGAAAGTGGCAACCCCAGTGAAGCAACCCAAACTGTAGAGTTGTAGGCGGACAAGGACAATTTACTCGATCTTACTCCAGGGTAAGGGTTTTGTACCTCGGCGTTCCAAAACCTACCCGTGCCCAGCACTTTTCAATCTGTGTTGTCACGTGACACGACCCACCGGAGTAACTCTGATTAATTTGGGTAAGATTTGGAACACAGCCAAAGTGTCGTTCCTGGCGCTTCGAGATGCAACCATAAGGCTGTTGGGACCATGTGTGATTACAGCACCAGTTGCAGGCCACCAGGCAGGGACAATGTCACACCGCCCGCATTTCGTTAATATACGTGACTCCTCACTTATTATGTATCTCGTAAAAGTGGAAGACATATACGGTTCTTTTGTGGAAAAGATGGGTGACTTAGTTTTCCTCTCTGTTATGAGGCTTTTACGCCTGGTGGTGGTGGTGCGATCGATATCTGCTCTGCCCCCATACCAATTGCCACTAGTGCTATGTGCGACCAACGCTCAACTTAGTAAAATCAATGATTGCGGGTAGGGTTTTGAATTTTGCAGTTGTCTACGCATTTCACAACGCCAGCTTTACGCTGACGTTATTTTCCGGTAACTTAGTACTAGCTGTCAAGTGCCATTTTCACAATTGGGAGGGATTGAGAGGAATGGAATGCAGCAGTTCAGCCATTCCAGGAGTGGGGATGGGCCCAGTTTTTCCTTTCCAGGAGTTCAAAGGTATGGAATTAGTATTAGAAAATTCCAATTCTCTGGAATGGAGTTGGGTGGAATGGGGAATCTTTCGTTTGTTTGCATGTCTAGAATGTTTGAGATGACTCGAGAATCTTGTTTGTTCGAGCTCGGAACCTTCTAGATACCTACGGGCATACAAAAAGAGCTTCGCATGGCTGCTCGAGTCAGTCGTCCTTTTGTCGCTGTCAAAGTATGTGCGGTCTTTGTTACTTTATGTTTCTCGGCACAAGTTCGCTGCATTTAACATTGATCTGAAGTTTTATTAATCAAGTTTATTTTTGTTCATGACATATTGGTGGATGTGCAGGGTAACGCAGTCTATGCCCATAAAGCGTACCATCTGTGAACACGATAACTCTGAAGACGACCATAGTGAAGGCAACGTCCTTGAAATCATCCGAGGACTACTCCAACTGTGACATCAACGACGACCTCAACTATGGCCTCGGAAGCGACCCGGACAATGAACTTGACAAAGCCCCTGGCTACCACACTTAGACGAAAACATCATGACGACTTCTGCGCTGATAATGAAACGGACGACAACTCCAAAGACCAAACCCGGCTACAATGTCAACAACCAACCTGACAACGGCCTCGATGACAAACAATCTTCAACCGTGATGACGAGACTGATGACGACACTGATGGTGACCCAGGCGAAGACTCAAACAATTTCATGGAAGACGATCCCGACTACGGCTTTGACAGTTACCCAAGGACAATCCGGACGATGACTTTAAAGGGCAACTCCGGCCAAAACTCGAAATTAAAGAAATTACTGGTATCGCTGTAGTAACACAAAATACGACCCCAGCCAAAATATTACGTTTGTGGGATGCCGCATTCTCAACTAATGCCGATAATAAAAATGTGACCCGCCTCGAGCCGCTGCACCTTAGCGGGCGGCTAGCGGGTTGCCGATCACTAAAGCAACACTGGGCCGTGACGTCAGTAGCGTTCTCTTTTTTTCCTCCAGTCCGAGCGTTACGTGGAGTGCGCTTCTTTGAGCCGCTACCACCGCTACTTGGACTTGTGATTGTCATGTTTAGCCGTTGCTTTTATCTGTAGCCCGTGTAGCTTCGGTATAGCCTTTTGTTTATTTGCTTGTGAGGACTCAAAGACTGGTTTTAGCAAGCAACTCGTAGCGCCCAAGACTGCCTAGGTGTTCCTCGAAGGATGCCGAGTACAACCTGTAGTGCTGTGGGCTGCTCAAACAACCCGCTGCCCAACCCGGAGGTGCTTTTTCACAAGTTTCCAACGTACCAGAAATTGAAGAAGGTGTGGGTAAACGCTGTTCGACGAGTGGACTTTGGCTTTTACGCGCCCAAGGAAAAAAGAACGCAAAAACAGACATGTACAGCCCTGACGCAGCAGCCCGTGCTGGAAAGCCTCAAAGCTTCGTGTCCTGTTACTGACCCGCAGCGCGAAAGCGAGAGGGCCCCCAGTACTGTACATCACTGGCAGCCCGTCGTAGAGCAACGCCGCTCCATGACAATTTAGGCCTAGCGACAGAGTACGGAAGACCGCACACACGGCGACAGCCGCTGAGTACGGTACTGAACGAGTTCACTCATTTTCTAGTCACTACCGTTTGGGTATACTAGCGACAAGTACGGCATGGCGCACGCACGGTGGCAGCGGCCGCCGAGTACGGCACTGTATGAGTTTACGGGTTTTTCAGTCGCTAACTTTTGGGTATACGCACTAACTCTTCCTACATATGCTGGATAACTGCCACGTATACAGAATTAAAATAAAATCAGCTCAACTCCTACCTTTAGACGGCTAGTGCAACAGAAGTAGCTGCTGCTCGGCCTGCGTACTCGTTGAACGATAACGATCCTGATGTCACGTTCACACAGGGCCTGATTTCTAGTGCTGCCGGGGCCTCGAGCGGCTAGTTTCGGTTTTGTTTGCCGTGCTCCAAACAAAACTTTGAGGCGTCCATATCTTTAAAACTACGCACAATAACGAGCAAAAAATTACAGCTTGTAATTCAGGGACACTGACTGCCCTAAAAACAGTCATAACCCCAAAATTGAAAGTATGGTCCGGAGTTGCCCTTTAACGGCAACCATGACTACAAACTTGACGGCGACCTTGATGATGAACCCGATGACGATACCTACGGCAAGTGTGGTATCTGCCACGAAGACAAACAGGACGACGACGCCTGGTATGTCACTCAACGAACGGAGGAAGTTTGCCAGCTTGGTCGCATTTTGATGCAAGCCACAACTTCCTGACGATGACTGCTACAATCTTTGTCGCCACGACGCCCAGTTTCAGCCTGGCTGCCCACTGTGAATCTAAACACCAATTCATCGTCGCAGCAAGGAACTGTTAAAGTGGTGCTTCGACCTCAAGGTTATTCGCTACATGAGACCTAAGTTGTAAGTCGTTGGCCAATGGCACATCAACATTGTCACTCTGCCCTCTGTGACCCGAAGGCGATTCACGTCTTCCGACTCAACTGAACTAGGTATGCTCGGTAGGACAGTGAAAATCTGCTATTTACGTGACTCTGTATTTTGACCTAGTCTTGTTTAAGCTGTTAATTTAATTTTGTGTTGCTTAGAGACAATGAGTCGTTCACAAGAGGGGAGTAATGCCACGTGCAAATAGCCGAGTCAGCAGCGTGATAGACTCTCATGCCGCTGACCCCGGCAGCGCATGTCCTTCTTTCTTTTGTTTGCGTGACTGGAATGATGAGATGACTCTAAATTTTTTTTGTTCGAGCTCAGAAACTTCTAGATACCCACGCGCTTACAAAAGTACCTTCGCATGGCTGCTTGAGGCAGTTGTGCTTCCGACACCATCAAAGGTCTTTGTTAATTTATGTTTCTCAGCACAAGTTCGGCGCATTACACACTGATTTTAAGTTTAATAAATAAGTATGTTTTTATTCGTGACAACATTTAGATGAATTTTGATAATTCAATCTTCTGATATTTCAAATTAAAGTGTGTGGCTTCCAGGGCCCGTTTGCTCGAAGCGCTAACCGCGGCTAAAGTTGGCCGCGGTACCTAGGAGAGGGATTTTGAAATCACGTGACTGGCTCGGCAGGGATGCAGGGAAACATGGCGGTGCCCCGGTGAGTGAGCGCCGCTCGCTTTGAAACTAATATGTTGTTGTAGCTGCAATATTGGGCGCGTTAGTCAGCAATGAATGGTGCCAGAGGCTTTCGCTTTGCCTTACCTCATTTAAATCGCAAAGCATGAGCATATGACCTCGCCGCATTTTTTTTTTTCATTCCTAAGCCTAAATGAACACGATAAAAGTTAGCATGGAAAGTGGAAAGCATGGAAAGTCTTTGGAAAGTGGATTGCCTTGACTCAATCGGCCGGGTATTAATAGCACACAAAAGCAGACAGCGTCCCGATAGACCATAATAGACCTTTCTCTAAATTTCCCAAGCACCGAGGTGCATGCTACAAGTGTAGTTACACGCGTTGCACGTGCTGGCGTCTGAAGTAGTAACTGTTCTAAAGCAAAAAGTCTAAAACAAATTTTGTCTTGCACGTGCGTTGGTCAAATTTTTACTTTGATTATTTACTTCGAATCTTTTATAAGAGGAAGGCCAGTACGCGCGGACCGCAGAATTATACTTCCAGCGTTCTTCTCGATGCTTGGGTAATTTAGAAAAAGGTCTATAGGGATGCTGTCTGCTTTTGTGTGCAATCAATACCCGACCGATTGAGTCAAGACAATCCGCTTTCCAAAGATGTTGCCAAGTCGACAATTACCGCATTCATTTAGGCTTAGGAATGGCCAGAGTCGAAAGACTATCTAAAAAATGCGGCGAGAGCCTTGCTCATGCTTTGTGATGAAGTGAGGTAAGGGAAAGCGAAAGCCTCCTGCACCATTCGTTGCTGACTAACGCGCCCGGTATTGCAGCTACAACGACATATTAGTTCCAAAGCGTGCGGCGCTCACTCACCGGGGCACCGCCACGCTTCCCCGCATCCCTACCGAGCCAGTCACGTGATTTGAAAATCCCTCTCCTAGGTACTGCGGCTAACTTCAGCCGCGGTTAGCACTTCGAGCAAACGGGCCCTGGAGTTTGAAATAATGAGAGTCGACTGTAAAACACAATTTTTGCTACCCCAAGTCGCAATTTATTTTAGTGTAATTTCTGGAATCTTTTATTCAGACCGAACACTTCTTTTTGAATAAGCTTGTCGGATTTAAGTTGAACTGGTTTTGAATGCTCCTAAAATTTAGACTATTTTTTATAGCCTAAACGTAGCAAGCGTTCAAAACAAATACAAACTAGTGCATCAGATACAAAGAAAACACAATATCAGCAAATGCTACTTTTATTGAACACATCTGGAGTTTCTGTTGAATACATACAGCTCTGTGAAGAAGTACACCATTCTTATATGAAAATAAGCTTCCCACCAGTGAAATTTCTCAAGTTGGACAGCCTTGTTGTAAGTCAGGCACGTTAAAGAGAACCCTGCCAAAGTTTTCATAGACACTTTTACAAAGTTGTTTCATCCGTACAATACCAACTTCAAGGTATATGTGTAGAAACTTCCCAAAATGCAAACATTATGTGAAGAAACTGCATTTCGAAGTTGACGTCCTCGCAACCCCCCCTATCGGTAGCTGCTCTACCGGCAACAATGAAAAGAACTATACAAAGACCGCTGAGGCCACATAACGTAAGACATGGTGTCCAAGATTCGCCATGGACGGCATTATTGGTAGTTGGACTCGTATGTGCTCACTCTTTTACCCAGTCAGTCAATTGACAGCTATTTACAGTGCATGATAGGAACTATTTGTGCTGTAGACATAAGAACATGCACATGTTGCCCCCCCCCCCCCCCCCCCCCTTTTGAATCTGGCAGGTGAGACCACTCGAAAATGTTTGAGAGTAGTTGTGTAGAACTGACATGTTCTAACATTCCGATGACACAATTATTCATATTAAAAGGTATGCTTAACCGAAATTCAAAGCTTGCAAAACAACACTGGGGCGGTAGGCGGGACGCTGCAAAACCCCCAAAACATCACACATAGAGCATTATTTCTAACGGATGGCCGTATTTTTGGAAACATGTGGGATTCAACAAGGCCGACGAGACATGCGATGTCGCCATTCTCATCCCCTCTCCTCTAGGCTTCATCCCCTTAAGCAGGTGAACAGAAGCGGGAATGAGAGAAGCGAGGCCGCTTCCCCTCATTCTAAAGTGTACCAGGAGGAGCATGATGTCACACTTCTTGTTTGATTGCGCCCTTTCCTTTCCAAGAATACGGCCATCCGTTTCAGATATTAATGTACGAGTGATGTCTCGGAGTTTGTAGAGCTCCCATTCAAAGCTTCCGCGGCCTTATTTTATGAAATCCAAGTTTTGGTCCAGCATCCTTTTAAACAAGATTTTTTAAATATTAGCATAATGAACATACAATTGGACAACTTGCTAACTTACAACAGTGTCCTCCCGATGATGCCGTAGAAAGGTTCTGTCACACACACCAACCGAGGGGATTGCTGCAAGTCCATCCACCCTCAACTTTTAGTCACCTTTGAGCCTGAAGAACTGCTGTATGAGGCCCGCCCAGCCACTGAGCACACAAAGAAAAACATGGGAAATACCACTCTGTGACGAGCAAAGTCTCTGGGCGGAAAGCCCTCCATGACAAATGAGCACTGTTGGGTTACGGGAACGGCGTAATACACAGGGTCTGCATCTTCGATGCCTTCACCGCTGCGGTGGGTGGTCGTAGCTAATCGTAGCAGATAGTGTCACGTTTGTTGCTCGTACCAAAACACCAAAGCCGCATAGTATTCTTGTTGCCGAAGTTCATAAGCCTACGTTCCCGGTCTACACACACTACACAAAGCCAGCCACGAGCTCGTTTTGTACCTAATTACAGCAAAGCTAGCTAACCCCGTTTCTGCTTCGGCGACAAGCCGCCAGGGCAGTGACACCACCGCTGAAACTTCTGCCTCGGCTCTTCAAACCAGGGCCCCTCAGTGCACAAGCATGACACTTGCCAGGCTGCTCTGCCTGTACCAAGTGACACGCGCCCGCATGTTCCCTCTCATAATTCTTCTGACTGTACGTGCCCCGTATTGTACACGGTCATACTGTGCACACGGCGAAAGTTCCCTTTTGAAAGTGCTCCACGGTCGGCCTACAATGCTGCGAACACATAGCACATGACCAGTATAGGTGACGACACTTGGGATACTTGCCATCCGTTGTTGTGGCGCAAAATCACTTTCTCAGTCGTCCTCACAAGGGGCAAGGAAAGGCAGGCACTGCATAAAAAATCAATACATATTATAACACTGGCTGTGGCAAACTAGTTTCACAGATGATACAGTCATGTCTTCTTAATATGGACACCTCCGTACTATAACATTTTTTTTGTATAATGTAAGGTGTTTATATGACAAAATTAAATTTAAAACAAAAATTGGATAACAAGCATAACCAAACAAACAGTTTATTCAGCTAAAAGATAATGAGATGTGAGTTTGCTCTATCGCTTTAGAGCCGTTTAACATGTAGCACTATTGTCGTTTACAAGAACAGACACCCTGGCTGTAAAGTGATGATCGGTTGAATAGCAAAAGATGTTGCACAGCATGCACAAGCCGGATGTAATTGACACTTAGCTGCCGGCAGCTAGGATCCTATAATCTTATGATCGCAGACGGGAATTACATCTGGTGCCTACGGCTGGAATAATGTCTTGCTTCGTAATAGAAAAAGCACAAAAAAAAACACAGGGTGGAGAAACCGGGTGTCACAAATTCAGGCTTCTCTTTATTTTCTTTAATACTTTTATGATATTTTTTTTTGGACCACTTTAAGAGTCGGTGCGGTCAAAAAGGCGGAGTGTGGTTCCACTTTTAATCTCAGTTCGTCCCGTCGTAGTTCCTTTCTAAGTCCCTAACGAATTTGCTCGTTTGCGGAATGGGTTTGTGTTAACGGGCGACGCAGATCATCCCAGGTCACAGTTTGTGGCTTTGACATTGCGGACGGAGGGGTGCGTATGCTGGCTCGCGTATGGTGACGATTTGACATGCGGGGGCGCCGCCATATACAAAGATGTTTACGCTGGCTAGCGCGCTTTTTGAAGGTGGCGGCTTTGCTCAGTTTGCCGCCTGTCGTGTTCTATGTATCGGCGATAATTGATGTTTTTGGACTCGTACGGGGGAATGGATGGGCACATATGTTTGGTTGTCTGAAAAATGTAATAAGTTTTGCCATTTGGGTCGATGCCGGGCAGCTTTGTTTTTCTTGAAAGTTAACTGACCCGAAAGGCGGGGAAACGGGAGATTGGTCGGTAGACGAGCCCATGAAAGGGGGTTCGGGAACAAAGAGGGTAGTCCAACCCCAGAGCTGGCCGGGTCGCTGCTCAACGCAATTACTCCCTGCAGATGAGTCTTGGAACGTGTAATTTTTGGCTTCTGCCCTGCCTGCCAGGCAAGTGTTTGAGTTTGTTGTGCTGAAGCGTGTGTGGCTGTGTGGTGCGCGGTGTCGACCTCATCAAGCTTCTGACCGGACCGCCGGACTCCGAGACGCCGTTCTTCGGCCGACAACTCCAGACTACGGACTGCTCTGGACTCGGCACCCACCGGAAAGCTAAGCCTGGTTTTCTAGGACTTCTCTACTTCATTCTCTGGCTCTGAAGTATGAATTGTTGAATGTGGGGAAGATTTTTACACAGTGCTACTTTCTGTCGCGACTGTTTTGGGGGATTATCCCATGTGTGTAGCGGTAACGTTCGAGTTCCATCTCGGTTTGCTCTCGTCGTTAGTTAGTGTCGGGTTTTCGTCACTGTTTTGTTGGCTTGTTCCTGTTTTATGAGCTTTGAGTCTTTTTAGTATTAGTTCCTGGCTCGCAGGGCTCCATATCGTTGAGCTGGAGGGTTGTTTGTGTTGAGTGCTCTACAGCAAAACCCGTTTAGAATGAACACAGGTACAGTGAATTATTGTCGATATCAAACCCACGGAAAATATAAATAAAAATGCATGTAAAAAGTACTTTTTATAACGAACAACATATTGGCTATATCAAACTTTTTCCACCCGGGAAGGCTTCCAAAAACGTGCAAACAATCGCCTTTTAGCCTGTCCCTTCCAATCCACAAAAAAATCTAGGAAAGAAAGCAAATTGTAAAAGCTGAAGCCGCGAACGAAGTTGACAAAGAGAAGCGATTAAGAAGGGCAGAAAACTAAAAGAAAAAACTGCACTTACTCAAAGAAAAAGCAAAAAAAAACCTCATCCCAAAGCCTATAAACAGAAATGATTCAGAAGGGGAGATAAGCTAAAAAAAACTCTGCAAACATGCAAAAAATTAAAAAAAAAATCATTTTAGCACATTGTTACAAGGTGGAAGAGAAGAGATGAGAGAGAAAAAGAAACTCTCACCTTACAACGAACGCATCGTGGAAGTTCGTTGTAAATGGTTTTTGCTATATCAAACTGATTGGAGCGTTTCATGCTGTGCGTTATACACGGTTTTGACTGTATTGCCGTGCACGGCTTAGTTTTTCACTTTATTAAATCTAATCTTCTGTTTGCTTATCCTCCCTGTGCCATTGTCTTTTTCTACCGATTATACACCAGGCGTGGACCTAGCGCTAGTCACCGGTCGAACTTAGCTCTTTCGTTCTTTCTCTCGTTTATCCGTAATTTTTCGTTTATCCTCAGAGTGGATCATTATTTTTTTTTTATTAATTTGACCCCCACTTCGTGACAAACTGGCGTCCGCGACAAGACCGGTGGCATGGTGTAAGCAGAGCCGTATATGGGGAGAGCTTGGTCAGTCTGTGATCTCGCCGCCGTAACGCTCTCCTCCCAAGCGAGCCAATCAGCACGCTGCGCAGAGCGAGAGGCATGAGCGCATGCGCGTGAACTCCCGGCTGCTCGCAGCTGAGTGGGGAGGGCCGCCATTTTCGTTCATTCTCCCGATGGAATGCATGTGATCGGCATCTAAATCTCGATTATTTCCTTTTATATCGCTGGCTCTGGCAAGAGAAGGATATACTGTTATTCCTCGGTGGGTTAAAAAGCTAATAAATGAAGTTTTCTCGATGTATGACCACAAACTTTTATTCAGGCGAAAAAGAAGTCGGCCCGTAGCAGACGACGCGTAGCCTCAGCAGTGCTCTTCTCCGACCAGTCTCCGACAGCGTTGCGAAAAAATGGCAGTCGTCTCCTCTCTGCTCCTTTCTTTCTCTCTCGCTCCTTCGACACAGTCCTCCCTTTCATTTACTTTTCTCCTCTCCGGCGCCTTCGTCGCCACACCCACTGGCCAAACTCCCAATATACGGCTCTGGGTGTAAGGTTAGGGAGACGACCCCACTGCGGAGGAGGACCACGAGGAAGAACGAGGGCGGGCGACCTAACTTTTGTTGCATTAAAACTGCAATAAACATTTGTTTGAAAACGATCACTCCAATGAGCACGTCGTTATTGGGCTTTCTCATTGAAAGGTAGGTCGCGGGTGTCCCAGCTGGTTATTCTGAATGGTTTGGTGGTTGTCTAGCATTTCAAGCGCTCGAGGCTCTGTGTACTGTGTGCAGTACGTACACTTGCGCTTTCGATCAATGTGAATGTGTTTGCAACGCGGAACGTTTGTGTTCTGTGTGTATCCACCTCCAATATCGTTCTCTCTCGTATTGCCGTATGGTAACTCCTGCTGTTCTACGATATCATTCACGCGATGTCGTATATGTGGGCGTACCGATATCCACACGTTGCTTCACGGGCGATCAATACTGTGTACGTATCCTCTTAGTCCGCGGTATATGCCGACGTAATTCATGTTGGTAACTTGGAATTTGTTCTGAGATTTATCCACGCGATATTGTATTCTCCTTTGGGCCCGTGATCGACGACCGATATTTATATATCGTGTGGCCGCACAGTATGTCCATGTCGGTCACCAATATGCACGCGGTGTCGTATTCTATTCCAATAACCGTAAGTTCTGTCGGTATATTGTGCTTCGATATCGTGTTGTATACCAATAACCGCAAGTTATATCGTGATATTGTGCTCCAATATCCTGTTGTATACCAATAACCGCATACTATATCGGGATATTGTGCTCCGATATGAATTCCCATCGTGCGTATTGGGTTAATCGGATAACAATAAGTTTTTATTGGTTTCCATCAACTTCATTGGAATACAATATTTCCAATAAGCCGAGTTCATATTGGCCTTTTTCAATAGGGTAGACATTAATTTAATTCTTCTTGATCAGATGGGTTGTTTACCTTAGCAAATAAAACACAATCGCCAGCAAAAAATCGGCTTTGTACATTGGGGTGGTGTATCTTTAAATCGTTACTAAAAATTAAAAACAAAAGTGGCCCAAGGACCGAGCCCAGGGGCTCGCCCGAGAAAACGGGTGACTCGGGAGAAAAAACAGTCAACACTAACACACTGCGTTTAGTGTTTCATTCCCCCTGGATGCCATTTCCTATGTGTAGTGGTCTTGCATTAGTATTTTTTGTCTCCCTTCTGCAAAAACACCCAAGTTTAATTGAGACCGGGTTCTTTCTTATACATGCAGGTCTTGGTGGCTAGCACCAGCCAATCAAGGCCAGAAGTTTGCTCTTTGCCGCTCATCGCAAGTGTTTTCAAGGCGAGTGATTGATGCCTATCTGAGTTGTGTGTTTTATTCCTCACAGACACTCTATTTCCTGTCTTTATAGTGGTCTTGTGTCAGGCTTTTGTGTCTCTGCCTGGCCAAAGCATCTGTATTAGACTAAGACTGGGTTCTTTATGATATGTGCAGGTATTCTTCGCAGCAAATGGCTGCCAATCAGGAACACGAATTTGTTCTCGGCTGCCAAGAGCAAGTATTTTCAAGGCGAGCTATTGCCCGCTTATTTCAGTGATGTGATGGCTGCGCCAATTGCGCCAAACTGCGCCAAGGGGCTAACGCTGCTACATTTTGTCAAAATATGTGTAATCTGCGCCAAGCCTGCGCCAAAGGGCCAATTTTGGTCGCCTTTCAAAACCGACACTAAACTAAGTACCGCAACTGAGCATGCATGAGCTAGGCGGAGCAAACGGCCGCCCGACACAAAATACCCTGTATCAATCGTCCATGGTTTTTTTGCATGGTTTTTTCCGCCATGCCGTCTCTTCTTTCACGCTCTCGTCGTCTCGTAAGCGTTAGTCTTGTCTCGCGTTTTTTTTTTTTTTTTAACGATAGATGTTGGCATGTGTGTGTGCTGCTTCGCTAGCGTGCTGGGTACCAGCCATGACATGACGCTGTGAAACTAAACTATGTTTTGGCGCGGCGGGAGTTGCTTTCTGAGCTGAAGCTCTCGCTCCTGAAATCAACGGCCACACGACATTGCAGATATAGAGCTTCCTAAACTGAAACATAAGGACCGCCGCATGTTCATCAACATTCATGTTCTTGTTTAAAACATACGCTGCTACAAAAATCTATCTCTAACTCAAAGACTGCTGTGTCGAAGTATTGATTACCTAGGTTTCTCTTGGTGGGCTTTCTTTCGAGAGGGACCCCGGTACGTGAAAAATGTGTTGTGAAGAAAAGTTGAAGTGAGCTAAAACAAAGAAGGGAATGTCTGCACGCTGAACCCGCAGAGCACGCTTGTTTGTCTCGAGTTCAGTCGTTGCACAAAGCGACCCTGGCTCGCGATGTCTTGCATCAATGCGCTCAGGTTCTTTTTTTCTGTGTTTAGCTCGTACCTCGCCTGCCGGCCTTGCAAGCACGCGGCGCTGGGCTCTTTTTTGTTGCATGCTGGGCAGTTACGTTTTGCATAGACTTTTGGCAACCAGTTGGGAGGGAGCGGAGAGGCATGGTTTCGGTTTCGATCGAACAGCCGTTTCGCTCGCGCGACGAAGCACGTGCACCTGCAAGTGTGACGGAGTTGCCCTCACGTGCATGCGAACCAACGATGCAAACATAATTGCATGACAGAGGTACCAGCCGGGACGCTTGCAATTCAGTGTTTTACATTTAATTACTTCTGACGAAAATCTGGCACGTCGGCAATCAGTAAAACGGTGCAAGCGGTTTTTCGGAATTGCTTGGCAACGCCTACAGCACTGTGCACTTGTGGGATGTCGCAATGTCTCTTTGGAGACATTGAAATTGGACATTCAATACTACCCTAAGCTAAAGCAAAGCTTGCTCCAGCCTTGCAGAATGTTTCGAAAAGCAAAAAGAAATGTGTTATGTCATTGGCATTTCAGTTACATCTTGAAAGACTCCCACAGGTGGTCAAACTTGACCATAATTGGTTTATATCCGCGAGCAAGATTCCCTTCGCGTGTCCAGCATTTAAAACAAATATTTTAATTTTTATTAGAATATCTGCTTTAAAAGCTACTTTTGCTGCTCCAAAACATTGTTTTGGCTGCTCCGAAAGGTGCTCCAAAACGGCTTAGGCCAATCACATCACTGCTGTATGAGTTTTAGCATTTGTCAAGGAGCGCAAAAATCAAAGCCCGGGGGTTGGCCATTGCAAAAATGTTGACTCGGAAGCGCATAGGGAGGAAGGTTCACAAAAATATCCACCTGCCTCTACAAGTGAAACCGAAACAAAAAATGTGGGTTCCACTTGAAAAAAAACATCGTCAGCCCGAATTAACTCGGGGGCGGCAGGGAGCAAACAAGCCACTGTACGAGTAGGCTTGGTTCAGGCTTTTGTAGGGGTGGTCGATGACTCTGTATTTTCTAAAAACTTGTCTTTTTCTAAAAGTGTGGCGGTCTAATATTCGGGGATGGGCATTGAGTCGGGATGTTAAGGTAAACATTTCATCCACATGCCAGGATTCATGGGCCTTGTCCCCCTAGCGAGGGTTACAAGGCCTTCAAAAGTTTAGGTTCGCAAAATTGGTGCGTCAGTATTGACGTCTCACTTTACATCAGGCCTCTCATTTTAAAACTCATATAAATGACATGTCTACAATTCGTTTGGGTGTGCTTCCTCCCAGTAAGTATATGGTTCTGTCTCAAAAGGTCTAATCTGATGTTGACCCCACCTCAGGTCTCCACCGACGATTCATCAGGACGAGACCTAACCGGGACATTAGGGAGGAGCGGCTTAGGCAAGGACAGCTTCTTGCGGACAAGAACCGAAAATAGATAGACGGTGGATGTTTCATTTGTTATGCCTTTTGGCATGCACATTCTGTTTGTTATGATTGAAGATTCCTGCAGAGTTCAATTTCAACTATTGTAAAAAACCGAGCATGCGCTCAGATCGCAGAAGCGCCTACCCTCTGATTCGAAACGATCCGCAAATAAGCAAAGGGCATACCAGACACCCATCCACCTGTTTTGAGCCATGCTCAAAATATTAAAAGAGCACATCAAGCGCCAGGTGCTTCGGCGTCTTTACCACAATGGCGCCGGTTGCAGAGCTGACAGACCCGTGACTGGCACAAGCCATGGCAAGGCCTTTGGGAACCAGGGAATCGATATTAAAGAAGTAGCGCAGGATTTGGAGGCGGGTGGTGAAGGTGAGCAGAGTTAACTGAAAACAATGATGATGGAAGTTCGTCGCATGAGGCATCCATGTCCCGTGTATATAATTTTGAGTGTGCTGTAGTTGGCTACTCAAAAAAAATTGTTACTTGGACGTAACTAATCGCAAATCTCTTGCAGTTTCCACGGCCCACAAGCCAGCAGGCGCCAGTTCATTCTTGTTCAAAAGTGAGGATTCTAGATTTTCTAGATTGCTCTGAAGCAGCAATACTGAAGCCAGACAAGCGGTACGGCATATTTAATTGACGGAGCTCAAAACGACTGGGGACGCTTTCATTGAAGCTTGTTTTGCTGCAATACACGCATGTATTCAGCAGAACAAGCTTCAGTGAAAGCGTCCCGAGTCGTTCTGAGCTCTGTCAATTAAATATGCCGTATCGCTTGTCTGTCTGGCTTCAGTGTTGCTGTAGGCGACAAAACATGTGCCCAGTTTTGTCACAAGAGGCATATTATGTCACGCACATGTAATTTTGATTTTATCCGGCTTAGTGTGCTGTAGGTGGCTGGTCAAGGAAATTGGTAATTGGACGCAACTAATCGCGAATCTTTCTGGCAGTTTCCAAGGCCTAAGAGCCTGCAGGTCCCAGTTTGCTTTTCCTCAGAGGTGAGAATTCCAGATTCCCGAAGCAGGAATACTGAAGCCAGACGACCGGTACAGCATTATTAATTGACGAAGCTCAGAACGACTGGGGGCTCCTGCATTGAAGCTTATTTTTCTGTAATACACGCGAGCGACATTGACGTATGCCCGGTTACGTCGCAAGAGGTTATCTATGTCCCGCGCATGTAATTGTTTTTTAATCTTTCCGACTTAGTGTACTTGACAGTGACAGCGCAGGAAAAATCAAACTCACACCAGACACTCAGGAAGAGAAGCACACGCGCTGAACTTACAACTCTTGTGTATTCGACTGCTTCATTTTTCTCTTCAGCGTCTGGGTTGACTTTTCAGAACGTGATAACTAGAAGAAGTAGCACGAAATACAAAGGAAAATTCCAAAGAGAAGGCAAAAGAACAGTAAAAGAGAAGACAAATGAAGAAACGGAAAAAATATCTATACGAAACATATTTACAAATCGCCCCTCTCCGTCAACGCTATCATTTAGATAGAAATTGGAGCTCTTTGGTCGACAGCGCTATAGACGGACTACTTACACACTTGTCCTTCAGCTGTGCGATCCTTTCCGCTTCCATTATTCCTCTAGTCCATGTGTCTCTACTCCTACCTATTACAAAACGATATTCAAAATGTGCTCTACAGCCACAATTGCGACAATGGATTCCCAAGTGTCCAGCTACGACTCGGTGGGTGTTATAAAAATGCTCTCTTAAACGATCATTCAAACACCTTCTAGTCTGGCCTACATACTCTCTACGACATGAGAGTGGGACAGAATATACAACTACTTCGGTACAATTTACAAAGCTCTTTTGGTGGTTTTTCGAACAACCAACTTCCAGTGTGCCGATCCGTTTACCTTCCTGCACAGGCTTAGAAGCTTACTTGGTGCGAAACTTTATGTATATATGGAACAACGGCCTTCCTTTCCTTTTCTGTATTGCGTTTAGGTCGTTCACCCCATCTCATTCTCTTTAATAAATCCTCTGCCGCGGCTGTAAGTAATGCACTAGGATATCCTGTTGACTTTAACCTGGCGATATTAGCATCAGAGCTAACCTTAACGTGTGGTACATAAGGCGGCTCGTGCCGCCTTATGTACCACACGCGCAGACCTCCAGCGAGGTTGTCACACGTGGAGAAAGTCCATGGTGTACCGGGGTGTCATGGCAACGAGATAATGTTTTTTCGCTCTCGCACAGTTTCGCCGTTTGGCCGCCGGCAACACTGTCAGTCGCGGGCACGGTGGCAGCCGAATGATGCAGTCTTTCGGATGCCCGTCGGCCGAACACTATTTGATTCCTCGCGCCGTGCGTTCAGCCCCGGCGTGTCCACACCTAAAGAGTGAATCTTAAGGCCCGTTCACACTCTTGCGACCTCTTAAACCTGAGCTCCTTAAAACTTCTTAAACCAGAGAACACACTGGCGCCATCTATTGGGAAGCAGTGTAAACTCGGCGGTCCGGCATATTTTTTTATTTGTCGCGCATTATCCTTCCTTTCTTGGCTCGAAAAACTTTTTTCAATGTTATAACCGAGCCTTCCTATGAGTATTACGCACATTTGACCTCGGAAATCTCGCAAAACGTTCGATCTTCTGAAATGCAGTTCCAGGATCACCGCATAGATGGCGCCACAATGCCAGTGTGTTCCCTCATTCTAAAAATATTTAAGAAATTTTACCACTAAAGTTGAGGCTTGGGCGAGTTGGTACATACTTCGGAAATTAAAAACAGCGCGCTGTTTTTAATTTCCGAAGTATGTACCAACTCGCCCAACCCTCAACAGCGCTACGTCCGTGTCACTTCTTTGTCTGGTCCTCGTCTTTCCGCGCTGTTTTTAATTTCCGAAAAATTTTAACAGTTTTAAGAAATCTCGTCTCTCTCAGTCGTACTCGGTCGCAAGAGTGTGAACGGGCCTTTACACCGTGGTTAGGTACAAAGCAGGAACTGTGAAGCCGGACGAGCGGATAGGTATATTTAGTTGGCCGAGCTCAGAATGACCCGTGGCAGTGGAATGGAAGCTTATCTTTCCACAATCAAACGCAGACATAATTTTGAATCTATCCGGCTTAGTGAAGGACTGCTACTTGTTGCGAACTAATCCCAAATTTTTATTTTGCAGTTTCTATATGGCACTAGCAGGTGCTGTTTTCATTGAAAGGTGAGGATTTCACATTCTGTTTTCAAACAGCGAGTTTTTGAATGAGGGTCCTAAACAATTAACTTTCTTTTGCAGTAAGTGCCAGATCCTCCAGTTCAGGAATATTTTAAATATATTTGGTATGGATAAACCCAATGTTTTGCTTCTTTATTCATAATTTGACAACAGCAACATTTTTTTTATCACTCAGAGATACACACAAGAAGAGACTGCGTTGCGGAGGAATGCCGCGCTGAACGTGATCTTCCAACTCGTATATTGTTTTATTGGTAGCCGATATAATATGTTAGATTTTAATATCCATAATACGCTAAGTACACTGGAATCGTAAACCCTTATTGGATCCCCATAGACACATGGGGATCCAATAAGGGTTTATATGGTATTGGATTCCAATGTTTTCAGCGTATTATGGATATTGGAATCCAATAACAAACCCTTATTGTAATACAATACAATAAATGTAATGTTTTCCAATACATTGTCCATATCGTATTGTGATACAATAAAAAGATATTGTTTACCAATATCCATAATACGCTGTTCATATTGGGGTTTTCCAATGGGGATACAACGAAAATGAATTCTAAATCGTAAACACATATAAAAAAAAAACACCTGGCGCACTGTGTGCGTCTTGTTTATCTAGAGTTGAAGCGTCGTAGCTCTGTTTGATTTCAGAAGCCTCTCCACAACTGTTTTTGAGAAACGATATAACCTGGTATATGCGCGTAGCTCTACAACTGTTTTTTAGAAACGATATAACGCGGGACATGCGCGTAGCTCGAATATCTGTATACTGCGCATATGTTGGCATTATATGAGTGTGCTCTACTTTTTGTGGGCATGTATGGTGTAGTAGTACTCTAGTTATCGGTTTGTTTCCACCTGGCTACGAAGTGGCGTGGTTCAACAGAGGAGTCCATCTCTTGGAGCTTTTTGTTTTCCTCTAGAAAGTCGGTAACAATGCCCTTCATACAAAAATGCGGTGTTTAAGTTGAATTTTATACTGTATTGTATCTTTTGATGGCATGAGTACTCAAACCTTTAGAAATCCTAAAGCGTAGTTGTGTGTATTACATGTTAGGGCGTATTCGCATCTACAGCACAGCGCTAAAACAGCGTTATAGATAAAGAACTGACTTTGCTCCATAGTAGTTGTGTATTAGCGCTCAGCTGTAGGCGACTCTGCCCTTTTCAACGCAAATAAACTACGCAGATCTAATTACTGAGCGGTAACTCAGCACTGATAGTAGCACTGATGCATCGTTGAATGTACTTTACTGCTGCGCTTTTTCAGTGAAACGGGCTTTACAGACTTGGCGGTAAGGTTTTTTCTGAAGAGCGGAATGCCAACGATAGATCCTGCCTGATCATTGCTCTTGCCTTATTGAACCACAGATGAAGTACTTTTCAACCTATTACCATCGTTTTGCCTCCCCATTTACATCTTTAGAAAAACCTCCGAACGTCGGTAAGCATGGCGGCTCGCATTGCGAACGAAGTGATACAATCGCCATTTCCGGACTTTGACGTTGGGAACAAATGTGTTTCTGAACTCATAGAAGGACGCTTGAAGAAGCTATCACACAAGGTGATCATTGTGAGTATGCGAGTCCCCTGCTTTATGTGATGATCATGCAAATCTCCAAAATTCGCCTGGAAAGTGTGCGAACAATGAGCTATTCACATAATGGCAACTTCTAGCTCCCGTGTTACGTTGGCGTAAACTTCACAATAATAAGATCAGCCATTTTAGCTTGTGCCTACGTGACAGTGCAGATAACATGCCTGTTATTTCTAAAACTTATGTAGTGCTTGCGTCCGCGCCTAACACCTCATTGATTTATTGAACGCCCAGTAGCATTTAGCGGTCTTCTGTTATTGCAGTGGAGTTGATAAACTGAGGGCTGAACTCCATGGAGCGAATTCGCGGCGAAGAACCTACGAACTTCACCCGACCGCAGGTTCGCTTTGCGCGCTGCGCAACAGCCACGCTTGTGATGCCACGCGCACAGTGAACGACCCTGGGAGAGATTCGTCGCTTCTTTTTCTCAATGAAGTTCGGTCTAAAACTAGAGAAGTAGCGTGACGCGTATAAGGAAAGACAATAAGAAGCTATAATAGGATCAACCTTCATTCCGTTTAAACGTTCAGCACTGTATCTAACATCGCTGCTGGGTATATAAGACAAATATATCGACTCAACCTGAATAACAATTTTACAGCTTGCTTGTTCAGGCTTCAATTTTCCGGAACAAAGATGTTTTTTTTTTGTTATCGGGCTTTTCCCTTACTATTTTAAAGCGTACCAATGTGCCACTCAACACATATGAACGGATTTTCTAGCAGCAGCTTCTTTAACAACATGTTTTGCGTTCGTCTATACGACACCCTTTCCGTTCCTTACTTTTTCTTTAGGTTGACGCCTACCAAAGTTTGACCGCCTCGCAGTTGTTAAAAAAAATACGTAAATACGCTGTAGGCTTTTATCAATACGGTGTTAAACCGGGGACCAAGGTGTGTGTGTATGTTGACAACACCGTTGAAAATGTAGCCGCGGCATTTGGTGTTATGTTTGCGGGCGGGACGCTCGTCATGGCGAAGACGTGGAAAGTGAGTACTCAAAACGCTTTAAATTGAATCGAAGATTCATTTAGGCAGTTTTTTTTTAAATAGTAAGTCTAATGAGATTTGTTTTATAGGGGAGTTGGTGTATACGATTGAAGACAGCCACTGCACTTTTCTACTAATGGACCTACAAAACGCGCCACAGGCTGCAAAGTGGAATATACCAACGATCATTAAGGTGCGCAAGTGCTTATCTGTTTAATTATTGGAGCATTTTACAGACAATAAAACAATGCTTTTACTTTCCTCGCCAAAATAAGATAGTAGGATAAAAATACTTCACCCTCGCCACAACAACAACAAAAAAATCATGGCATGTGTTTTTGGATGTTTGAGAAATCACGGTTGTTTTTCACTTGGAAGTGTTTGTGAACGAATTACTTTGATAACAAATTTTTTTACGAGAGAGTGAATCGGACTTGCTAACTCTGTAGTAGCAAAAGGGCCGATCAAGTCTTTCTTTGCAATTGCATCATTCGACTTGGCACTACCGGGTTTGAGATTGAAAGTCTCAGTATGCTCAACCATATATACATTAATTTTAAGGTTTAATTCCTTTCTTATTAAAAAAAAACTATCTCCATCGCCCTTGGGATTACATATCTATTGCGTTTAGGAATTCGAGTCCACTAGTTTCTTTCACCAGGCAACGGGCACAGCATTCTATCAGATCCTTTCTATTTCACTTCGCAGGGATTGTTCGCCGTAGGAGGTGCGCCTGGTTTCATCGACATTCTCCTTTTCCAAGATCTTCCTGATGCGTCCTTCAAACCCCACGTGCCCACAGAGACCGAGAAAGAAGTTGTGGTCATTCTGTACACGTCAGGGTCAACGGGTCTCCCGAAGGGTGTGGAAATATCGCACAAAGCGTATTGTGCCTCGTTCTACGCATACAGGTACCTGATGATGGAAGGGAACATCTATATCTGTTTTGAAAACAAGAGTAAAGTTCTGTAAGACCGGTAGTACGCATTTATTTTATTTTTGTGTAAAGGCACGGATGTAAATTATGCTCAGTATGTAATTTGTCAAGTTAATAAAAAAGGAAGGAGTGCATGTAATGAGCTTCGCATAAGCAGACCTTATATTAAATAATCACCGATGTCGACATGAAGGAACTGCAACTTCTTTTGTGAAAGTGGTTACTGGAGTAATAAAAGCGATAACCTGCCGAATAAAAAGATATCAGAAAGGAAGCTTGATCTTGCTTTATAAAATTAAAACTCAATGTAAACCAGGAACTGTATCCTAATAATACTTTTAATAATAATACTTTTCGGGCCCACATGGGTCAAATTTATTTTAAGCAAAATTACCACTAAAAATCTGTAGAAGTAAAATAAAAGTAGGAACCCGAATCTTTGTGCATCTCTTGTTTATATCTTTGTTTCTCTCATTATGTCGCACTTCTTGAGCAACTCATATTAAAAGCCAAGCACATGATATGTTACTTTATACAGAGTTAAATATTAAATTATATTGACAAGGGGATATCTGGTGCGTTCTTTCGTCTTTAAAACTTCCAATATTCATGCGTATCTATTCTGGGTTTCAGGTCTTCTAAAATTTGCACCAAAGACGATGTTTTCTTGGACTGGAATCCCTTCACCCATGTGTCGGGTTTCGCGGTAGCCATGTTTTCTATGCTTTTAGGTGCAAAGACTGTCATCACGGATCCCTTGATTTCGTACGAAGATTTTCTGAAAACTCTCAAAACCTTTAAGGTGAGAATAGTAAGATAGAACTAGAAATCCCGATCATATCGCAGAATGGTTTATCCTTACCAAGCCGAGTACTATACATTCATTAAAGAGTAGCAGACAGTGATTGGTTCTTATTTTACATTCCTCAACAAAATATGTTTAATGCGAAATCATTAACTGTCTCATGGAGCGAAGCCGGCGTTGCTTCTAACCGTCTGTAGCAGCGAAGCGGCAGTTAAATTCCCATTGGGCAAAAGCACAGCAACGCAGATGCATAGTCACGGAAGCCGTAGAGACGGCGGGGTTCGCCGCGCCTACGCAGTAGGGGAACGCGATATCACCGCCAGAGCGCAGTGTGCGATAGGAAGACAGGGCGGGCTGCTTGCAGGAATGCGCTGCGTGTAGGAAGGCTTTCGCATTCCTACACGTAAGCAGTCTTAAATGTCCTCCTGTAATGTTTTTTTATATATATAACAATCATGTTTTATTGTAAGCAGTGAGAGAGTGCAGGCGAGCTGGTAATCAATCGACATCTTGTAAACCCTGAGATGGGGAACGATAAAAAAACGGACGAACACAACAAAATCTCAAACAAAATCTCTAAGATTTTGTTGTGTTCGTCCGTTTTTGTATCGTTCCCCATCTCAGGGTTTACAAGATGTGGACGTTTTATTCCTTTTCTTGACTCAAGGCACGAAGCTATATCTGCGTATTGCAGTGGCATTTTTCATGGCACTAAATTTAGAAAACTAGGTTGGCGGTAATGTGTATTTGTTCTCGTTGTCAGAAAATAAAACGCTCCTCATACGAACATTATTGCGGTCGACATGAACTGTTTGGTGCCAAAAACGGACGCTTAAAGGAAGGTTTTCATAAATAAGAACTTTTTCTTAATCTTTATATGAGATATGTATTCAGTCTTCATCACACTGCGAAAGTTATTCGTGATAGGCCTTACGAAAAATATATATATCAAGCTAGCATACAGTACAATTCTCTATCCTAATTGCGGGCAAATAATGTGTATAGCAATAGCTTTTTTCCCTTCAAATCCCCTCTTGGTGGTTTTTGGCGTTGCGATTGTAACTTGCTTCTATAAGTTCCAAACATGCTGGCTTGGTTTCGCAGCAAGAGCATAGTCAAGAAGAAAGAGACCTTTGTCCCTCTTACGTTCAAATTCAAGGCTGTTTTTTCAGCGAAGTTTTGATGGCGAATATTAATTGGTTGTAAGTGGTGTCAGTAAATAAACTAATCAGTTTCACTACTTTAATTCAAAGTCAGAGCTGCTGCAGAAACTCCTACTTGTTTAATGAAATCCTCTAATTTTTTGCTTCTGGTTTTTGAAAATTTCAGGCCAAATTTAATATATGGCAGAATGTTTCACTCCGTATTCCAGACTATTTCAGAAATACTGGCAACATTTTCACCAGGAGCGTATATGATTGCTATATTTCTGATAACTTTGACATTGATTTGACACTATATATTCTCGAGCTTTCAGCGTTTTAGCGTTGTTAAAAAGACTAAGCCAAATAAGAGGTCAAGTACAAAACTACTAGCCTTCGATAAGTCTGAAATAAAAATTCTCGCTCACAACAATTATGTGTAACAAAAATAACGCATTATTTTGAATGAGAATGTTAGAAATGTTTCCCGACATGAAGCGGCTGTCTGGATGCTTACATACATTTTGGCTATTCAACATTTGTACATTCTTCAATCAAAGTGCCTGTGTTTCGGCGTGACAATAATACAAATAATTACCTTATTGTGCTTGGAAACGAAAAAGCACTCTACGATATGTTTGTTTTTTTTCTTTACAGGTATCTATATTTATTGGCTTAGCTGGCCGGATGGGGGATATTTTTCATAATGCTAGAAAAAACAACGATATTATACCTGGTGTAAAACGAATAATGGCAGGTGGATCGGTAGTAACGAAATTGTTTGCAACGGAAATTCGTGAAATATTCAACGTGGAATCACTCATAAATGTCTACGGCATGACCGAAACGTTTGGTATTGTATGTTGCTCACCTGTTGGTCAAATTACCTTTGACCATAGTGGAGTACCTCTGGCCGGGAGCAAATTCAAGGTATGTCTGAAATACCTCAACTGGTACATGCTTTCTTCATTTGGTAACACCTAAAAAATTAACTACCCACTTATTGTTCACATGCTTATTTAGTGTGATATAGGAACAAACAGTTTATTTAGATGTAGCAAAAAATGATAGGTTTATTTCTTTTATAATCTGCAAAGTCGGTACCGTAATGTTTTTTTAGAATCTTACAGGCGTTCATTGCAATATTGGAACACCGATCTTCCCAAGAGATTAAGACATTTCCCGCAATATGTATAGACCGACAAGCGGGGTTGACGTCCAGGAGCTGCGGCGGCGCTGCGATCGCGCGGGAGCCGGGTGTTATGGGCAGAAAGGCGCACGTTTCGCATGGGCGTCATAGCATTTCAGCATGCCGCGAAGCTATATTGTCGTTATTTGCACCGAAAAGTACAAACAAAAGTAGCAGAGTGAGTTTCCACAAGTTCCCGGTAGAATCTGAAAGGCGGAGAACGTAAATAATATCCGTTGATAGAAAAAAAAATGGTCGCCTCGCGCGAACGACCGTTTGTGCGGCACGCACTTTGTTGAATACAAGTGCGGCTTTCATTTCAATCTCCGTCCCGAGGCTTGCTTGCATGCAGGGAAACGGTCGTCCGATCGAGACCACCCGGATTTTGTTTGCACGGTGTTCGCGCACAAAGCACCGGCCAAACGCTCGTCAGAGGCTCGCTGCGCCCGTGCTAACAAGCAGGAGGGGATCGGCGAGAGGACGGCAGTGTTGTATGCGTTACCGAAAAAAAGTAATGGAACACTTTCCTCGTTACTTGGAAACAAAAGGTCCGCGGTACCGAGCTACGTTACCTAAAAATGAAAGGAACGCGTTACCGCTACCGATAAAAAGTAATACTTCTGCGTCACTTTTAAAATTATAATTTAACACGTTTTTTACTGTTTTGACGATACAGGATACAACATAAGCTCATATATCAAGGAACATTGTGTTGATGCAGAAACTGAACGTAATTACTTTATCTCTTTTTACGGCTTCACCCAGATACTCACGAGAAAAAACGCAAAGAAAAACGCAGAAAAATCAGCAATTCACATGGCTTGACGCCTAAAGAGACGGAAGACATTGGTGTAATTTCTTTGAGACTTGGGAAGTAGTAACGAGTAACGTACTTGAAATAGTAACGTAAGTACGTTACCTGTTACTGTGTCGAAAAAGTAATGGGTAGGTTACTTACTACGTTACTGAAAAAGTAACGGGCTTCTCCTAACGCCGTTACTTCTAACGTGTTACCGCCTAGACTGCACAACGGACAAAGCGTTACCGCTTGTCATGACTTGTGGTCATGAGGGCAGGAAAAATATCATACCTTGACTTGAAAACAATGAGTGTATTTAATCAATTAATAAATACACTTCGGCAGACCCCCAGTCTGCTGATCCCGCCGGCAGTGCGGAAGCCGACTCGAAGTAATCGTAGGCTTGGAGGAACCTGTATGCCTACACCATATCGGCCGTAAAGTGGCTTCGCGAAAAAAAAAAAAAAATAAACCACGATGTGAGTCGTCGACTTCGGTGGTAGCAACTTCATGTTGAATGCCAAGCAGGCCTTGTTTGAGGCGTAACGGCTCCGCGTGTCGGTCTATACGTAAATGGAAATAAGAATATTATTACAATAAAACTTATCTTGAAGGTACAGTTCAAAAATATCCTTGATGCTGGAGAAGCGTTTAATTGACCATGTTATTACTGTAGTTTTTAATGCAATCGTCGTGTTTTTTTGTGTGTGTATTTTCCTAAAAACGTTGAGTTGACGCTTTTTTTTCTATTTAGCGACTTTTATGAAGATGTTTCTATAAGTGCAGACTTCTGAACTTTGCCTCAAAATTATACTATTTCGATTGGCTTGTGAGAATGTTGAAAATGGCCAGCCTTCGTTTGCGCATATGATGTGATCAATGCCCATATGAAAGCTCATCAGTGAAGTTTTAACGCGCCGATAGTAAATATACGTATAAGCGAGAGTTCTACGAACGTGCGACTTATGTACAAAAAAAAAGTATGTATGAGAACTTCTATTTACAAGGGGTATGACCCAAACAATTGTAAAACGTATGTATCGCAAAAAAAAACAACAACAACAAAAAAACGGTAGTTTAATATGATGATGACTCTACGACGAGTAACGGTGGGATCTATATGGTACGTCACTTTCATGCTTCAAACACCTCGATAAAGCTCTAGTGTCATTGAAAATGTTTTTATGGACACGTAAAAAGAGGAACATGCATACATACGTTCCGGGGAATAGACACGGAGTGTACCCATTCTGTCTTCTTTCTTTCCTTGTATGTTGGTTTAAGTCAGGATTGAATGTGCGTCCAGCAAGAAAGATGCCCATAAAAAAGGCACACAGCATTGTTTGAGAAACACTTGATTATCTATGATTTCTGTATAGCTCAATATAGCTTTCCATATAACACCTCATGTGAAGGCGTTTTACATATTGCGGCGAAAGGTTTTCTCCACCCTTAAAGAGTCTACCGCCTGAGACTTGTGCTAAATTGTCTAGCATCTATACCCTATTGAAAATTTCATCAAGGTACGTAATTTGGGACACTGACTGTCAGTCAGTAGCCTTGGTGGAACGTGATGAACCATCAGACGTCATCTGATGGTCCATCAGATGACGTCTGACTGCCACTGCCAAGGGAATTTCATCAACAAGGGCAGCATTTATATAAGAGCAAAGCTATACGTAATCATAAATATCGCCAAATGCCTCAATAAAACAAAATGTTCGAGAGAAAAAAAAAAAAAAAGCAGGACTACCGGGCCTCGAATTCGCGACCACTTGCGTACATATCGGGAACCCTAACCGCTCTGCTATGCCACTGCTTCGGAAACTCGCTTTGACTATTCGTTTTATACGTGATGCTTCGGCTGCAAATCCAGTTAAGCCGTCAGCATGTTATGCGAAGCACTCGTACATCACTCGCCGTACTTCAGTTCTACTCACCTGCCCTGTAGAGTACTTTCGCGTCGTAGAACGATCCTTTTGTTCGCGCGTCACCGGCCGAGTAGACCTGGTACACCTTGCCTTCAACTACACCGCTAAAGTCCCTTTCATCGTCGGAACTCACAACAGGCTGGGTCTTGTCGAGTATAAATTCTACTAAAACATAAGACATTGTAGAGCCCGGGCAGGATCGACAGGTTGGAGCAAGTGGGCAAACAAAACGAGTCGAGAGCGATCGTTCATGATAGCTCGGCGAAGCCTCTATGGGCGAAGCGAAGTCAGCGAAGTGTCGTGTTCGGCCCTTGTGTTCGGCGCTTCGGCGGGCTTCTGATCAAGGTTGTCGGTCGGTTGCGTGTCATATCTCTAACGTCAGCGGTTTTATGGGCTCACGTCCCGAAATCGTTTTCTCGTGCATAGATTACTTTTCATATTCATAGATTTGACGAAATAGTGGTATCCGAACGAACTTTACGTCCTCTGACCGTACGTCTGTCTGCACGTCAAAGCTTTTTGACGTACAGTCAGAGACAATCGATGTACAGTCAGAATCGCCACCAAGACATCCTGATGGCATTTCGCGGCGGCCGACTGCCACCAGGAAACCATCAGAAAGCCGACAAGCGGAGTCTGACTGGAGTTTGACTGTCGGTCAGAGTAACTTGTTGGCCAATCAGACATGCTTAACGTACAGTCAGGCACAGTCAGCGGTCCACTAGAAAACATTGACTGCCAAACAGGGTTACATTGATGGGTTTTTCCTTCGGGTAGTAAAAGCCGTTTGTGGTAATAAAGTCTTGGTTTCTAATTTTAATAGACACGGGTGTCGAAATTTTAGGGGCATATTTAGGAAGATTAGGAATTTGTAAAGCGTGAGTTCCCAATAATTTTTCATTCAATTCCGTCACATTTCTTCGTTTCGTGACAAGATATAACCTTAGCGCTTCGCAATACATTTTGAGCGCTATATTCCTGTCTGTCGCCGTTCTTAAGCTCTCGCTCTCGTCTCTGCATAACGCATTTTGTTATATGCTAATCAGTAATACAAATTATAATTTTTCTATTGCATCTTAAGGGGTCTGGCTTGTAAAATATTTGTTTCACACAAAAGGAAAACTTACCATAAACCGGAGTTCGAGGTCGGCGTGTCGTTCTGCTTAGTTATATAAAATAATTGCAAAACAAATCTGAAGAATATTAATCACTTAAAAATAACCACCAACGGGGTGTGACTAGCAGACCAAGGAACACAACTGCGCATATATGACTAGAAAAGAAATACTCTCCTGGGACTAATGCACCAGTAGGTACTTACTTTCTGAAACTTCCCTAATTGACTTCTTCCAAAACCGACGCGCCCCATCGCGGCGAAATACCACGCAGTGAACTCTGGGAACTAGTTGGCCGCTGAGTTTCGGTTTCGAGTTAGCTGGTTTATCTCATGCTATCACGCCGCGACCGAACGCGCTGATTACGTTTTCGATCATCTGACTTTTACGAATGTACAATACACTCATTCTCGAGCGATACAAAATGAAGACCGGGGCACTTTCCTTGGTTCCCGAAACACCGGATATTGTGCGTGTGTTTGCAAACGTAGTAAGACGTGGCTTAGTCACCTTACCCCACGAGTGCATCTTTGAGCTCAATGTCAGTAATCCCGTCTAGTACTAGTGAACTACAACTGAAATTTGGTCACCTTGAGCCCTACACGTATTTTGTTTGCCAAACGTCCGCTTCTTGTTACTTCATAGGGCAAAAAGCAAGCCGCATCTTCACAGGATTATCAAAGTTGAGCCCAGCATTTGCGCATGAACTTTTAAAGAAACGCAATAAATTCGACCTCGCTACTGCACAAAAGTTACTATCATGTGTTCCTCGTGTGATCATATATCTCACACTCAAATTTTATGCTGATTGAAGATTAAGTTTTCGCAAACACTCGATCGGCTTGCTACGACGGAGGCCCTAACAAACGTCCCCTACTCCTCGGTAATCCTTTTTGAACGAGCTTTTCCTGACGCCCAATATCTGTGCCAAAACGGTGTGTCTGAAATTATCCCGGCATAGTCAGTCAGGAAGAAAGCAAACATATAACAAATCTTATAACCATAAGTAACCGTCAAATGCGCTTTGAATAATTTCGTTCGTTTGGCGCACCCCACAGGGGTTCATGCCCGTCCGGCGCCCTTCCGGTGAACGGTGCAAAATTCTTCACACAAGTGCTCGACTTTTGCTTTCTTAAAACGGTTTGTGTGTGCGAATGTGCCTATGTGCTTGGCAGGATAACCTTACGCGCATACGCGATGTAGAATATAAGTGGAATGCAAGCGGTTGGCAACTTCACTTCGTGCAGTCTGCGGGGCAGTACAGATAAGAGATGAGAAGTGCATGTGTTCAAATGGAGCTTTTCAATGCCGCCTCAGAGTTTTAGCTCGCGTACTCAGGCGTATTAAGAAAAACAGGGATCGCAAAAAGTTATATTTCGTCTATGGACGCACGAAAGAAACTGATCAACAATACTAATGTAAAGGCTCGAGCTCGATGTATGCATACTTATTGTTTGTGCTGAAGCTTCGAGGTCTGGCCATTTAGTTTAGTTTAGAGACCACCAATGACGCTCTCGAGACCAGAAAGCATGAGATAACGGCCGTTAATAGTCCAAGTTCTGTGTGTGGCCTCTTGTCGACGTGTCGATCGAAACGAAAACCATGCCACTTTCCTCCCTGGCCAACTAGTTCCCAGAGTGCAACGCGCGCCGTGTTGCAAGCACGGCTTCATGGAAGTAGTCTATTAACATATCCTTTTTCCTCTTGCCTTAAAAAGTCCGTCTGCATTGCGCAACCTTGAATTAATTTACCGTTATCCGACAACTTTTAGGGTGTAAGTACTCGTAGAAAGACTAAACATTACAATCTGACAATTTATTATCATAAATTGCCACAGATACTTAACAATTTCCGAAGACGGTGGTGCCAGCTGTCACTTGTTAAGTTTGGATATTTGGGCGAGTTGGTAAGGGTTCGTTCGAATTCGAGTTCGAGAGAAAAACAGCGGTTGTCCTGTGTATCTCTATTCTTTGTCATCGTCTTATTAACGTCATGTTTCCCGGTATCTTTTACTAAGCAGATCTCAATTCTTAAAAATAAAGAGTAAATGTAGTTTTGAATTGATTCCCAGGTTACAGACCTAGTCAGCGGAGAGTCTCTCGGCCCATATCAAAATGGTGAAATCGAAATTCACACACCATCCATTATGAAAGGCTACTATGGGCGTCCTGAAGCTACCGCTGAAGCTGTGAACTCTGGCGGCTGGTACCGTACAGGTACAGCAGTCGTCTCATTTGTTCTGCTATTAATGAGCACTACCAGTAATTCAATATCCTATATCAAGCACCAGCGGTTTTATTGTGCCTGTCTAGCTAGCTAGTCGGCATGCTTTTGCGCACTTCATCATATTTCTCTGCCAACAATTTCTTCGTCGAGTATATGTTAGTCAAGAATTGTGTGTTGTGAAAGTGGTAAACACACCCTCATAATTAAGACACAAAACCCTGAGACAAGGAAACAAAAAGGGACATACACACTGCCTCTTAAACCACCATAGCATACAGCTGTCATTTTTTGCGTGCTCGAGGCTTTCTAGTACTGTGAGTTTTCCTGTCCTTGAATGTGTATACTTTGGATGGAGTTTTTTAAAGTACAAGACCGTTGTGGAATTAAATGACAGCTGTATTCTGCGCTGGTTTGAGACGGCGGTCTGTATGTCCCCGTTTGTTTCCTTGTCTCAAGGTTTTATTTCTCGAATATGATTATTCACCTGCTCGCATACTTTCTGAATCGTATTTTAGACATACCCAGATGCGGTGCTGCGACAATAATTAATAACCCTAGATGTTTCAAATGTCTACTAATTTGCATATAGAAATGAATGTAGCCAGGAGACTATCCCCATGCTCGAATGTACAAAACATTTAAAAACGGCAAAATAATTATCGTTTTAAAGAACTCGAAATAAAGAAATGATTGCTTTGGGAGAACGCCATCGACCGCGGCACACACCAGACAACAAGTTTGAAGCGAGAATCTCAAAATGCATACATCAAATTTGCACTGAATGCTTTTAAACACACGCCCGAGCTTGCACATTTCAATCACAAATGTGTTTCTTGTCACCACAAGATGCCACAATCTGTTTGGAATCCAGACAACTGAATTCTGTCTCTCATTAATCTCTGCCGAAGTTAGGCTGTCTTGGTTCCGTCATACCAAAAATAACAATAAATAAAAACACTCGCCAATAGCTTAGCGCCAATAGAGTCATTATTGTTGCGAACCTGTTTTCATAACCATGTTAACTTTAGATTACCAGCTGAGGCTGACACACACAAAAAAGTGCGTGTTCCCCCAGAAAATGTACTGTGCCTTCCTTTGCAGTAAAAATACAATAGGCACCCCTGAACGCTCAGTCTCCCTCCAAATGACGGTAGTGAACAGACCAGATGTCAAAGTTTTAGGGCCTGCCGTTATGTATTTGAAAAATTGTAAGCCTTTTAGGAACGCAGCTCTTAGGCGCAGCCCTTTTCCGGCTTGAGCGGCGTCGCCGCCGGTGTAACACCGTGCGATGCATTAGGGGAATAATGCAAGCGGATGTAACCGCGCGTTGCATTATGGGAAAATTTCCCCGTTAAAATTAACGGAAAAATTTCCCCACTAAATTTAGCAGGAAATTTTGCAAACATTTCCCGCTAAATGAAAGGGGAGCAGATCTAGAAGAGGAGGAGGGGAACGAGGAGGGGCATACCTTCCCCTCTCCCTCCTCAATAATTCGACATTACAGAGAATTGTAAACATCCTTTTTTTAAAAATTTTCAATGGAAAAATTCTGTACGAGGAAGCCGTCGATTATATTAAAGCGAATGGCGCCAGCTACCGGGAATGAACCCTATTTCCCGTGGAAAGTTAAAAAAAAAGACGAACATTTGAAATGTATAGTGGTTATTTTTCAACACTTTGCGCCTGGTCCGAACCGTAGCGCAGATTGAGAGCCCGGCGATGAGTAGTCTACTTTGCAGTAAAAAATTACGCTCTAAATTTTTTTTTTCGGGGACGCGCTGTACATTAAGTTTAGTACAAAACTAAGATTATCTTCAAAGCGGATTGCAAGAAACTTGTTAATGCCACAAAAAAAACAATCATAAACCACTACGCGGAGGTACTGCTTGCATACGTTCTGCAGGGCCGTGGAGGCAGGACGAGGGCTAATTTCCGAACTGCAAGGCATATCTCTTCGTCGACACTTCTGACCTGCGTTAGAATTTGGTACTCACCGTGATGAGATCGAATCACCCTAAAGTTTGGCCTTAAAACAAAAACGTATGGCCATCACAACTCGTGAAGATGATATTTTGATTTTTAAGGTGATTTCGGCTACTACGACACTGAAGGACGGATTCATGTCATCGAGAGAATGAAAGAAATGATAAAATGCATGGACAATGTGGTCGCCCCTGCTGAGCTGGAAGATATTTTATTGACCCATAAGTCTGTCGCAGAGGTCACAGTTGTGGGTATTCCGAATCCAAAGTATGGCGAGGCTCCAACAGCTTGTGTCGTTCTTAAAGATTGCTTCAAGGGAAACCTCGAGAGCCTGGCGACAGAGTTGAAGGAGCTCATAGCAGGTATATGTCATCTTGACAATATTCACATTTCGTCCAATGATGTTTTGTTAGCATGTCCTACCTTTTGCATTTAGAAGTGTAAGTGGCAAGTCTAATGTACGAAATATGTTTAATAAAAAACACCGCTTATGAGCCACTTTATTTCGTGAAATGTAAAGTGAAGCATGAGTCCTTTTCTCGATGTAAACAATGTCACGCTAAAAACTACAAATACAAGAACAAACGCATTGTACTTAACACGCAGGAAAATAACACTCGTACACAATGCGGGGAATTATATCCAGGACATATTTTCCGTTGATACGATTTTCTTTTAGTGTTAAGCCGTTTATAAAAACATAATCTTAATACCTTCCGTGCCCAGGTAAGATGCATAGTGCCGTGCTTATATGATCCATAAAATAAGGCGTGTTGCATACATCAGAGCAAATGTTTTTAGAGGCAACTTTTTTTTAAATAATTCGATGTTTACAAGGCTTGCATGAGAAATATTGTGACAAATGCAAAGTTTCTATGCATAACCTTGACGATGTTAACTTCTGTTCTGTGGCACTTGGGTAACTTGAACTAACTTTGATTTGAGAGTGAAGATGAAAATTAACATTTAGTCACTGACAGAATTAGAACAGCACGGATGTCCTTTAGTTTTCTCTCGTCCAGTGCGAGCTTTCTAGCCTTGATAACGTCTCAGCGTCTCACGAACCTCGAGTGTGCATGCGAAGCCAAAGCAAGACTAAAAGAAATGAAGGCGTACTAGGGGACGGGCATGCTAAAGAGATTCCCTGGCTTCCTCAACCTCTCAATGGCTACCATCAACTTGCTTCCTGAAATGTTCGAGGCACGCCGGGTCAAATTTCTTCCCTTTCTTTCATGCCTTTTCTCAAAGCCACAAAGCTTCAAGAATATGAATCTATACACTTTAAGGTATTTTACCTGCACAATAAATAATCAGATGCAGATTGTGAAGCCTGTGGGAGATTGATTTGCATTTTCTTCGTACTTGTTTAACCTCGGCTTCTTGTTTGCAGGGCAAGCAGCAGTCTTCAAGCATCTGTACGGAGGAGTTGTTTTTCTGAAATACCTTCCCAAGTTTGATAACGGAAAGGTTAGGAGACAAGAACTCAAGACGAAGGTCGCTCATGAAAAGGAAATGTGGAAATAATAGTGGAGCCTGTCAGCATTTTAAGCGATACCTAAACTAATGCGAAACGCCCGACGAAGGTGCTTCTGTGTTTTGATAGTAATAAACACGTGTGTTTACCTCTAAGTACAACAGATCATGACACTGACATAAAGCACGAACTATCGATGCTATACAGATTTATAAAAATGGTCAAGACAAGTATTTTAGAGGGGAGCTCTTAGGCGCCCGTTTCCGGCCTGAGTGGCGTCGGCGTCGCCGTCGCCATTACCGCGAGGTCACGTGACCCATCAAGGTCACCCAAGGTCACGTGACACACCGAGGTCACCCCAAGGTCACGTGACCCCCTCCCCGAGGTCACGCGACCCCCCCTCCCCCCCCCCCCCCGAAGTCACGTGACACCACCCCCCGGAAGTCACAATACCCCCTCCCCCAAGGTCAGGTGACCCCACGGAGCATATCCAAGAAGGGGGGGAGGAGGAGGAGAAGGAGGAGAAAAGGGAGGGGTCTACCCCAGAGTGTCGAACCGAATTTTTTATCGGTTCGGTTCCGGTTCGGGTTCACGGCTTTCGGTTCGGTTCCGGTTCAGTTCCGGGGAGCAAAAAATAGCGGTTCAAACCGGTTCGAACCGGCTCGAACCGGTTTGAACCACTGAATTGAGAATATATTTCCTGCGTTGTTCTTGCAATTGGCACTATTTACGCCTCGAAACGATTAACTATATAATTTATTTTATCGTCCGAGTAGTTTACTTTTGTTTTCAGGTACCAAAAATATGAAATTCTGTTAGTAAATTCAGCCTGCATTAACGTACACATAACGTCGTGTTCACACGACTTAACATCTCTTTGTTTACCAGTCACATATTGTTTACCTGAATCCAAATGTTTGATTACAACAATAAAGAGTTGAGCTTGTTGGTACATACCTGTAAATATATCAGCTTGAAATTTAGAACAAACTGGTCTTTTCCTGCCCTTTCTTCGTTCTATTTCTAAAATTCTAAAGTTAAAATCTGATCTATTTACACGGTATAAAATGTTGTCGCGAAGTGCGGTAGGTCGCATAAAATATCCGTGATTAGTACAGCTTTGTGTCGCAGTATTAAAAGTTAAATTGTGATTGTGTCTTTGAACTAAGGAATTAATTGCAGCACAACAAATCATGAAATGATCACGTCGTGGCCATGGATATCATTAAATATGGATTACGAAATACGTTTCACAACACACACACACACACACATATATATATATATATATATATATATATAACGGGCATGGTGGCGAGAGGCCGAAGGCGTGGGTATAAAACTGAGAAGAAAAAAATCCTTAGTGAAAACAGCAACAACGGACGATTTAATCTTCGGCGTTTCGGCCGGAGTCCGGTCTTCCTGACGAAGGCCGGACTCCGGCCAAAACGTCGAAGATTAAATCGTCCGTTGTTGCTGTTTTCACTAAGGGTTTTTTTCTTCTCACTTTTTTATATATATATATATATATATATATATATATATATATATATATATATATTGCCGCGCGTCAAGTAGGCAGCGCGGCCGTAGCCTAACGGTTATCGCGCTTGCCTCCCACGCGAAGGGCCAGGGTTCGATTCCTGGGAGCGACCTGTCTTTTGTTTATCACTGCATTGTAGTGTTCTGGCAAATTCGAGAATCCTGGCGCTTGTTCGAGGTGCGAATGTTCTACGCGTCGAACTTTCCACGCCGATTATTCCAGAAGCCCACGCATGTACATAAGGGGCTCCGCATGGCGAGCCACATTCAGTTTCGCCCCAGCGTTCGACTCTGCTGTTACGCCGACTTCGACGCCCGCGACGCTCTCTTTATTATCTTTTGTACACTTTTATTTTTGGCACAAGTTCGCCACATTAAACGTTTATTTATTCCTGTTTATTTCTTGTTTATTGGTCACCACCCGTGACATTTTGGTGGAGGTGCGGGGTACCCGCATGCCCGTGCAGCGCTCCCCTCCGAGTTCCAGCAGTGCAAGTCCGGACCCAGCCTCCCGAGGACCGAGCGAAGACCAGATCGAGACCCGATCCAGTCGCCGCACCCAAGGTCTACCCCCGGAACACGGACTTCTGCCACCCCGGACCAGGCAGCCAACGAGGCCGACGATGGACAACCAGTCGTCGCAGAACCCGTCCGCCGCCGCCGTCGTATACCTTCCCGTCGCACCCCGGACTCCGACGCCATTCCACGGGGAGGTCCACGAGGACGTTGAAGATTGGCTGCAACATTACGAACGAGTTGCTCGCCATAACGCATGGACTCCGGAGCAGTGCCTTCAGAACGTCTACTTCGCTCTGGAAGGCACGGCACGCACCTGGTTCGAGAACCACGAAGCGTCAATTTTGTCGTGGCAAGACTTCCAGACGGAACTTCGACGCACGTTTGCCAGCCAGCAGCGACGCCAGCGGGCCGAGGAACTTCTTCAAGCAAGAAGCCAAGGGCCAAACGAGAGCGTCACAAGTTTCGTCGAGGACGTTCTCCGCCTCATAAACCGCGCCGACCCAAACGCTCCTGACGAGAAGAAGCTGCGGTTCCTGATGCGAGGGGTGAAAGAGACCATCTTTGGAGGCCTTGTCCGCAACCCCCCAGCCACCGTCAAGGATTTCGTCAAGGAAGCCACAAACATCGAACGGGCCCTGCAAGCACGGGTCTCCCATTACCAGCGACTTCCCGGCGTCGCTGCCTTCTCGACTTCCAGCTGCACCGGCCCGGACCTCCGCGACATCATCCGGGACGTCGTGCGGGAGGAAATCAGGAAGCTTCTTCCTGCTGCCGCAAGCCCGGATTCGCCCTCAATTGCCGTGATTGTCCGGGAAGAAGTTCAGAAGGCGCTGCAGCCACAAGCTCTTGTCAACGCCGCTCCCGAACAACCGACACTGAGCTACGCCGCAGCTACCCGACGACCACCGCCCCCTGCTCACCCGTACACCGCGCCACCCCGACGTGAACCTCCAACGCCGCAGTTTCCCCGACGCCAGGAAGATCGGGCGCACGCCCACCCAGAACAGGCAGCGCCACGAAAGACCGACGTGTGGAGGACAGCGGATCGACGACCCCTGTTCCATCACTGCGGTGAAGCCGGCCACAGTTACCGTCGATGCCCCTACAGACAACTGGGGCTGCGCGGGTTCCACCCGAGCGACCCGCGCCCAAGATACGACGAACGCCCTCGCGACATTGAGGAGTACCTCCTACGCTCGCCCTCCCCGGTGTCGTCTCTCCGCCGTGAAGCCCGCTCCCCATCGCCACGACGTTCAGCGTCTGCAGTGCAACGACCCCGCCAACAGAGCCTATCTCCCCTGCGTCGCCGGGAAAACTAAGTGCGGCAACGGCTGGAGGTGACGTTGCCGAAAACGACGGAAGCAAACAGCCTCCAAGAACGCCGGAGCGCTCCCACTCTACCGACGCCCAGCATCGTACTGACGTCCCTGCAGCGGTGTCCAACAGGCTAAACGTTGTTATTGACGGCCTCGACGCATCGGCACTCGTGGACACCGGAGCGGACTACTCAGTCTTGAGTGGGAGGCTCTCTCGCCACCTGCGAAAAGTGAAGACGCCGTGGGATGGACCCCAAATATGAACCGCCGGAGGGCATCTCATCACACCAGTCGGAAGATGCACCGCTCGCGTCAAGATCCATGGGGAGACGTGCCCTGTGAAATTTGTCATTCTACAAGACTGTGCCAGGGACGTCATTCTCGGCATGGACTTCCTGTCTGAATACGGCGCCGTCATCGACCTTCGTGAAAACAGATTAACGCTGCGAACCCCTGTGCCACCTTCAGAGAAACCCCAAACAGCGTCAGCCGCCATCCGAGTCGCTGCCGACCACGTGAACCTGCCACCGCGTTTAAGTGTTATCGTACCCGTCGTGGCCGATACAGCTACCTGCGGCGAAGTTGTCCTGGAAGGCAACCTTCAATTGCTCCTGGGAAGAGGAATAGGCGTCGCAAGAGGAGTAGCTGAACTTCAGGATGGGCGGACTGTGGTCCTCGTGACGAACTTCCGAAATGAAACGCAACACCTCACAAAGGGTGCCGCTGTGGGCCACGTCGAGAAACTTCGTAACTCCGCCGAAATCGCCGCGATTGCTGAAGAATCATCACCACCTCAGCAAGGCAGTAAGTCGCCAGCGCAGCTTGACATTGACCCTAAGCTTCCGGGCCCAAAACTACGGCAGCTGATTAACCTCCTCACCGAGTACCGCGGCTGCTTTCCGACGTCGTCGAGGGTGCGCCAAACTGCCGTTGCGAAGCACCGAATCGTTACCGAGGACGACGCGCGCCCTGTGCATCGATCGCCGTACAGAGTCTCCGTCAAAGAAAGGGAGGTGATCCAGGAGCAAGTCCAAGAGATGCTGAACGACGACATAATCCAGCCATCAAGCAGTCCTTGGGCTTCTCCAGTCGTACTGGTTAAGAAGAAGGACGGAACGCTTAGGTTTTGCGTGGACTACCGGCAGCTGAACGCGGTGACGAAGAAAGACGTCTACCCACTTCCCCGCATCGACGACACGTTAGACCGGCTGCGCCACTCTCGATACTTCTCATCGATGGACCTGAAGAGCGGCTACTGGCAGATCGAAGTCGACGAACGGGACCGAGAGAAGACAGCTTTCGTCACGCCGGATGGGCTGTACGAGTTCAAGGTGATGCCCTTCGGACTATGCACGGCGCCAGCAACTTTCCAGCGTGTCATGGACACCGTACTGGCAGGACTGAAGTGGCAGAGCTGTCTCGTCTACCTCGATGGCGTCGTAGTGTTTTCCAGCGACTTTGACGAGCACCTACGACGACTCCGTGCTGTTCTTCAAGCCATACAGACCGCCGGACTCACCCTCAAGCCGTCAAAGTGTCGGTTCGCCTATGACGAACTGAAGTTTCTAGGTCACGTGATTAGTAACGAAGGCGTTCGCCCCGACCTAGAGAAGACTCGCGCCGTCGCGTCATTTCCAGCGCCGACAGCCAGGAAGGCCGTGCGAAGATTCCTTGGACTTTGTGCCTACTATCGTCGCTTTGTTTGGGATTTCGCAAGGATTTCCGCACCACTCACAAACCTCACGAAGGACGCCGAGAGGTTCGAATGGGCCGAGGAACAGCAGCAAGCATTCGACGAGCTGAAGCGACGACTCCAGACGCCTCCGGTTCTTGGACATTTCGATCAGGATGCGGACACCGAGATTCACACTGACGCAAGTAACGCAGGACTTGGTGCGGTACTAGTTCAAGTACAAAAAGGCACCGAGCGAGTCATCGCCTACGCAAGTCGGACACTGTCCAAGGCAGAGAGAAATTACTCCACGACTGAGAAAGAATGCCTTGCGGTCGTCTGGGCAATTACGAAGTTTCGTCCGTACTTGTACGGAAGCCCGTTCCGCGTAGTCACGGACCACCACTCGCTCTGCTGGCTTGCGAACCTCAAGGACCCGTCAGGACGCCTCGCTCGATGGAGCCTCCGGCTACAAGAGTTCAACATGACTGTGGTTTACAAGTCGGGACGCAAGCACAGCGACGCTGACTGCCTGTCCAGGGCCCCTGTCGAAACACCTCCCGGCAGCAGCGACGACGATTACGACGAGTGCTTTCTAGGGGCAGTGAACACCGATGACATGGCACGACGTCGACGAGACGATCCGGAGCTGCGCGCCTTAATGGAGCACCTGGAAGGGCGCGTGAGTACCGTGCCCCGTGTTTTCTTACGAGCCCTGCCAACCTTTGCCATTCGACAAGGTGTACTCTACAAAGAGAATTTCGGGGACAACAACTCGCCGTGGCTGCTGGTAATCCCGACCGACCTTCGAGAGGAGATCTTTGAAGCATGTCACGACGACCCGACGTCCGGACACCTTGGATACAGCAGGACATTGGCCCGTATTCGTGAAAAGTATTACTGGCCCAAGCTCCCCAAAACCGTCCACCACTACACCCGATCCTGCCACGAGTGTCACCGACGCAAGAAACCGCCGACGAAGCCGGCAGGTCTCCTGCAGCCAATTCCTCCGCCAACTGCACCGTTCCAGCAGATCGGAATGGATCTACTTGGTCCTTTTCCGCCGTCGACCCTGGGAAACCGCAGGATAATCGTCGCCAAAGGTTATCTCACGCGGTACGCAGAAACGAAAGCCCTTCCTTCAGGGACTGCGGTTGAAGTCGCCAAGTTTTTCCTCGATTCCATTGTCCTCCGGCACGGCGCTCCCGAAGTTCTGATTACAGATCGCGGATCGTCGTTCATGGCACAGCTGACTCAAGAAATTCTCCGGCTCAGTCACACCAGCCACCGTCGTACCACCGCATACCACCCGCAGACCAACGGGCTGACGGAACGACTCAACAAGACAATCGCCGACATGATCTCTATGTACGTCGACGTTGAGCACAAGACGTGGGACGAAGTGTTGCCCTACGTCACGTTCGCCTACAATACGGCGGTTCAAGAGACCACTGGATTCACACCTTTCCAGCTGGTACATGGTCGGAAGGTAACGACCATGCTGGACGCAATGCTGCCCCATGAGCCATCTGACAACGAGAGCGACGACGCCCAGGCGGTTGCTCAACGCGCCGAAGAAGTTCGCCAGCTCGCCCGACTCCTGATTCAAGAGCAGCAACTCGTCGACGCCGGCCGCTACAACCTTCGTCGCAGGGACGTCCACTTCCAGCCCGGAGATAGGGTGTGGGTATGGACGCCCATCCGTCGCCGCGGCCTCAGTGAGAAATTGCTGAAACGATACTTTGGACCCTACAAAGTGCTTCGTCGACTCGGGGATCTGAACTACGAAGTGATGCCCGACGGAACAAGAACATCATCACGCCGCCCACCACGACCTTAAGTCATCCACGTCGTGCGCCTGAAGCCGTACTACGCTCGATAGGACTGTGGATCTTATGTGTTTCAAATGACTCTTTAGTTTGCCGTTCTTTTTATGTGCTTTGTTTTGGGTTGCATCGGGGCGATGCACTTTTTAAGGGGGGAGTAATGCCGCGCGCCAAGTAGGCAGCGCGGCCGTAGCCTAAAGGCCAGTTCAGACACTTGCGTTTGACTGCGGTGCGTTCGGCTACGGAAGCGCGACTGCGGAACGATGCGGAGTACGCTTGCGGAGAGCTTGTACACACAGTTGCGTCGAAGCGCCGTCCGCCGCAGTCAAGAACCAATAGGAGCTTGCTATCGGCTCTTGCGGCGCACCAATCGAAACCGCGACTTGCAGAGCGAATGAAGTCAAGCAACTATGATCACAACGAACATGGCGGCGTCCAGCGGTAGCGTCGCGACTTTTCCGTGTCCGCCGGGGTTGTCGAGACTGAACAAACAGAAAACCTCAGGAATCTCTTCCTAGACTGCGTGCGGGGCTACGTTGCACAGGCCGGCAGTGAGACGAACTGGCCCCTGGTTGTGCGGGCTACCACCGCGATGATCTTGCTCCAGCGACGGCGCCACCCCGGCCGCGAGTCTGACCGGCTCGTGTCGTAGAGCCAGGGGTGCGATTCGACGTGCATGATGAGCGCCTCCTGGTCGCTCACCGTGGGCTCCCCTGGCTTTTGCTGGGCTCCTCTTGATTCCATTCTGCAGGGAATGCTTGATCTCGACTCGACTACGAACACACGACCGTCACCGGCGCAGCAGACGTCCCCGACCGGAAAAACGGGACAAACCGGATGTAGTTGCCAGCGCCGCGCATGCGCTTCGGCGTTCTTTTTTTCGCGAATTGTGATTGGTCCACCGCAACCCACCACACGCCCCTCCGCACTGGAAAGTTCAGCCTGGCCCAACTCTGCTGCGGTGCGTTGCGGAACGCCAAGCGTCGTCGGTTGCTAGGCGACCCGCTTCTGCAGTCGACCGTAAGCATGCCGTACCGCACTGGAACGCAGTCAAACGCAACTGTCTGAACTGGCCTTTACGGTTATCGCGCTTGCCTCCCACGTGAAGGGCCAGGGTTCGATTCCTGGGAGCGACGTGTCTTTTGTTTATCCCTGCATTGTAGTGTTCTGGCAAATTCGAGAATCCTGGCGCTTGTTCGAGGTGCGAATGTTCTACGCGTCGAACTTTCCACGCCGATTATTCCAGAAGCCCACGCATGTACAAAAGGGGCTCCGCGTGGCGAGCCACATTCAGTTTCGCCCCAGCGTTCGACTCTGCTGTTACGCCGACTTCGATGCCCGCGACGCTCTCTTATTATCTTTTGTACACTTTTATTTTTGGCACAAGTTCGCCACATTAAACGTTTATTTATTCCTGTTTATTTCTTGTTTATTGGTCACCACCCGTGACAATATATATTATCACAACGGTACCGCGCCCCGCGAATAAGATAGTGCAACCAAGCTCTGCTGCGTTGTCATCGCGCGACGCAGCAGAGGCTGGTTGCAATATCTCTCCACGGGGCGCGGTGCTGCCGGGGCCGAGATGCGCTCCGATAACGATCAGAAACTTAAAAACCCGGCGAATTTGTGCGGTATTTCAAAAAGCCGTAAAATGCTTCGCGTGCCTTCCATCGTTCAGCAACTTGTTGGTTTAGTGGTTTTCGAAGATGCTGAGCAATTTTCTAACTTAAACCATGCCCTTAAACACAATATTAAAAAAGTTAATTAGGCAAAAACAATCAACAAGTTAATTATCCCGGACTTTAATAATTGTCTTAATTGGGCCCCGGGCCAGGACCACAACGCCACAAGCCTTTTTCCGTTGCGATGAGTAGTTTTCGTAGGAGCGATTCGGCCTGCGTTCTCTGAAACTATATATATATATATATATATATAAGGACGACACAACTGAGCTAGAAGCAATGCAATTTTCAAAATGTCACGAACGTTTTAGGAAAATTCCTTTCAGTCAATTTTGTATAGAAACACCAAGCGGCAGTCACAATGCTTGTTTTTCTAACGAAACATCGTTTACACCCAGCACCGCAATGCATGCGACTAAACATGCAGAAAAGAGTAATCGAAATTGTTTTCAAATGAACATCACCTTTTCGGATTGATGGTTTTAACGCGATAGCGATAAGGAGCTCATGTCGCAGAAAAGTGGATGCCGGTGGCGTGACTGGAAAATCCTGATTGGTCGATAGGGTCAAGACGTCACAGCTGCATGCCCTCGTGCAGGAATTTCAAAGAACCCACAATGCTCACGTGAAACGTGACATCACGCCTGGAGTGAAAGTGATTAAAACATGACGTGTAGAGCAAATTAAAGGTCGCCGTATGTCTCAAATGATTTCACTTTATAAAGTAATTCCTTCGCGTTATAAAAAAATAAGAATTTGAGAAGAGATTCGAATTCCCGACTCTTCGGTTGCTAGTCAGAAACGCTCCTGACTAGGCCCCGCGAGGCAGGCTTGCACGGCAGATCAGAAGGCGATGCAAACGAGGCGCGTTAACGCTATCGCATTCCACTTTTAAAGGCGAAGCCTAAACGTTCTCCAAGGTTCTTTTCTGTTAAGTAAAACGAAGCAGAATTTAATCTTCTACTCGACATGGTAGCTACTTAATCGGACAGTTTCTGACGGTTTGCGTCCGTAATCTTCACAGTTCCGCGCGCGACCCTGTTTACTTTGCTTTTGTCCAGCCCACAGACACATAAAAGTAATGTTCACGACATAAAAGAGGCAATAACAGACTTCTATATGTTTGAGAAATATGTGTGAGGAACATAATGTTATTTAAATTATGTTCAAAATCAAAAATGTGTGTAAGGCTGTCCCAAATCATTTACAACGTGGGTGTCGAAGATAAGAACGCAGTAAAAGATTGGCAGAACGCATTTCAGATAATTGGGGGGGGGGGGGGGGGGGGCATTCCTTTAGGGTGGTTTGAGCTTTGTTTATGTTGTCAAATATTCAGTTAGTAATTAAATATATTTTTACAATGATCAATAAATGTTACTACATGAAGGTTACATAACCACTTGAGACCGACACGAAAGAACGATACTCGAAACTATGCGAGCTGTTGAGTCTGCGTAAACGTGTTTTTTTTTTTTTTTTCGCTGATTGGGAGTGTGAAACATCGGGTTACAGAGTGTGCCAAAAAGGACTCTGCGCTCACATGATAGATCGGAAGGCAAATACACGAAATGTGCAAAAAGAGCGAGATAATTAACGAAATCTTTTTAAATAATCTCTTACAGAACGCCTTACTGCAAAAAGAGATGCATAAAGGTGCGTGCAATGAAATTCTTAATTTTACATAAATAGCGCGAAGGGCAGGCAAAGATTCTTACAATCTTAATATAAATCACATTTCGTCAGCTTGCATGAGCTCGAAACTTAGCGAAATACTGCCTCGGGAGGCTAATGTTATATACGGTTTTACCTGTACTTGTTTCGGGCCCTCGTTTTACAACACTATGCTTCAATAGTCATGCGCTTTAACATTTCTCTACGCTGCCGTATATCATTGCGACACTACTATAAATATTGCACAACTTTATAATTAGGACATCTATTGCTAGTATTGCGAACATCACATTTCACTAGAAAGCTGAACTGTTTAACAAGGTATGCACGTGACGTCATCACACTATATGCTGATGGTCATTGGGATTTCTTCTTGCTGAGAAAATCAAATTCAATGGTGCAAAATGGACGCTGCAGGAGGTTTAAGCTCAGTGAAAGCCAAGTATTTGACACACACGTATTATTATTCTTAGTGCACCGTCGTGGGGAAAGGCGCGAGCGTCAGGCACGACAAAAACGTGCTTTTTGGCAAGAGTGCTTGTGCAAAGAATATTTTACGAGGCAACGCTTTCTCGTCTGCGTCGAAAATACGGGGAAGAGGAACCTTTACAACAGAGACTGTATTTAAAACTACCCCCCCCCCCCCCCCACGCACACACACACTTATTTTTCTTCTTTTTTTTTTTTTTTTTTGCTCCTCCAGAGAATATTTTGTATTCATGAGGAACTGCCTCCTCCGTTTGGGTGTGCTAATTCGGAAATTTTATTTGTCACTTGTTAACAGCAACCCTCCATTGCTTTTATTTTGCACCCCGTGAAGTTGAAAGAGGTCATAAAACGATATCGTGTTGGACCGTTCATGACTTTTCAGAGGCGTACTGGTTCTAATCTGGCCCATGTATACTCGCACAGGGCGCCACTGATCCAGAAGCTTCTTCGTCGTGGTGAAATTGCGAGGATAAAATAAGACTATTTCTTTTAGTCTTGTTCTCGCAAAGGTTGATGTCTTAATTGTGAGATCAAAACCACCCGCCTGAGGACAGTCCCGCGCGGCTCATGGATTGTACACGAGAACTGCGTGAGCACTGTATACATTGGCTTGTAACAATCAATGCCTCGGCGGACACTTGGGTTGTGGCTCGTATCCAACCACTGCGGTGGTGAAAATAGACGAACTCTAACAATGCTTGGAGCTCCCAGCACGCATTTTCGTCTTTTCCAATCCCAGCGCGGGGGGTATGATAACGTTGGCAGTAGTGCCACTAAATAAGCTACGCTTCGGAATAACGACACTTGGCCATAATGTGGCTTAAAATCATGGTTACCAGTCATCTGAAGCTTTTCTGAAATCACGGCCTTCAAATCATGGTTGCCACTTATCTGAAGCTTTGTCTGAAATCACAGGAAACGCTTTTCCGTCCTCCCCAAATATTTAAACAGTTGGCGACAAAGCAAAGCAATATTACACGAGCTTCCTAACACCGAATCTAATGCTGAGGAAGTCGAACTTTTGAATCATGACGATCGGCAGTTCCGTCTGCTCTGAACAAGCACCGAAATGGCAGCGCCCACAACTATGTCGGGGAGCGGAGGGCCGATATTTTAAGCGCAGCTCATTTAGTGGCTCTATTTGGCGGCATAGGATAGGCACCAGGCCACCTGGCCGCTTCTGGCTCCGAGCTAAGGGGATGAATGATGCTCATTTTCTCTAATTTTTTGGCGACTGTAATTGCCTAGAAAGGAGAGGAAAGCCAAGTTTATTCAGTTATTCACGTTATGGGTGATTCTAAGTAGTATTCAGCGAATATATAAAAATCTTTTTTATGGTTCCTTTAAGCAAAATAAATAGGTGGTCGAAACTTGGGCAATAACTTGAGAACGACTCTCGTGTGAGACTTAGAGCGGTTGCCAACGTTCGGCTGTACCTTTAAAGCTACTAAAATTTTCCCTTTTTCTTTTAAGTATCTTTTTTGTACCTACACGTAGTTCTATGTAACGTCCCATTAATAAGTCGCATTTAGTCATTTCAATATTTCTATTCTTGGGGACATCTTTCGGATGCAGTTCAACAACTAAAAAATGTTTGGGTGCCTTAATGATGTAAAATTGGTCGTGCAACATATTTTTGTACTTTCAGTAAATACTGTTAAGAAGTAAGCCCTGACGTTGATAGCTTGTGAAAATATCTATTAGTCTTCCCCTCCGCGCAATAGCAGATGCAGAAAAAAATAAAGAAAAGAGACAGCTGTCGATCCCTCCTCAACTCGCAACTTGAAAAAGCAGCGACGTAACCTGACGCTGTTCATCAGAGTCAAGCACTAGGGTTTGGAAAGCAAAAGCTTGGGCTGAGCTTCAGAAAATGTTAGAGTTGGGCTATTATCACATTTAATTGAACGCCAGCAGTTACCAGAATGTTTGGCGATGCTGATTGTCATGAATCCGAGCACTCGACTCGGGGTTATGAAAATCGCTTACGTCACGGTGTCACGTGACTCTCGGTGCAAAATCGTAATGTCATGTTACGTCACGCTGTCAACAAAGCTAATACATTTAGTGACTTCATCAAATTAAATCGAGTTGACGCAGTGAGTCACGTGACGTCACGGGGTTACGTGACATTACTGGACAGCATGTATTGACACCATGACGTCACGTGGCAACATGACACTAGTTAATCATAGCTCCAATACAAAAGCGCCCCGCAAATCCACAATTTATCATTCATTGCAATTCTGCATCTGACGATTTGATCAATAGATGGAAATACTGCTGCCATTTTTTTATTCCCATATATTCATTTTGTGATACTAACAATATAAAAAATACCTTGAACCGTTTTGAATTGGTTACCGTTATATTTTTTTTCGGTTCGGTTCCGGTTCAGTTCCAAGATGGCGGCGAAGATTTCGGTTCGGTTCAGTTCCGGTTCGGCTAAAAATAACGGTTCAGTTCCGATTTTCGGTTCGGTTCGGTTCCGGTTCGACACCCTGGTCTACCCTCGCCTTAGTACCCTTCGCTCCTCCTCCTCAAGAGCTGCGCTCCGATTCGGCGTTACGGGGAGTTGTAAACGGCTTTAACTTTTTTTACCTGTCACTTCAAGCTTCCTAAGAAATTACCATTTTACAAATGCCATGCGGGGCACAAAGTTTACAATATCCCGAAACAACCTGTTTTCAAGATGTTAAACGATCATCAAACCAAACTAAAGTAGCGAATAGGGACAGTGACTGAACGTTGTACATGATGATAAACAGATATAAAAGAGCGAACGAAGAAAAGAAAAACACGACAGGCACTGCGAATGTTAAATATTCTATTCAGGTGATTGCTGTATTTTAGGTACTCTCATCGAAGCATCAACTGTTTTTTGTCTTCATAAAATGGCTTCCTGAGAAAAGCGAGCTAAAACGTTTCTTGATTTGGCGAAACTGAACTGAAACCATAGACTCAGCGACAAAAGAAAAAAAACCAAAAAAACTGTGAAAACATTATACCATAACATTATTCTATATTCCAGTAAAATAATAAATATAGAGAGAGTACTGGGTAAAAGAAATCGTGGTTAACGAAGGACACGCGTCATCATCATCATCATTTATTTTCCTTGAGGGCCCGTAGGGCATTATACAGGGGGGTGGCAATAGAACAAAGAAAAGATAGAAGAGTAGACACGATTATAACACTGTAAGATAGCTAGGTAGGTTAGATAAACAGAGGGTAATGGCTTCAACAAATGTTGTAGTATCGTTAATAGGAACGATGTTGTGATGTAGTAAATTCCAATCCTCGATGGCCATTGTAGTGGGGAAGTCTGGTGAGAAACGGTTGATGAACGAAATGGGCGTAATTTACGTAGGCGATATGGACGAGAGAAAATACGACGGGGAGGTGATAGCCGTAATTCTTTGAGGTGGCTATTGTGTTCAAAAATCGATGGAGGAGAGGAAGGCGTGATACTCGGCGGTGAAGGGAAAGTGAATGAAGGTTAGCTGATTGGCGTAATCCTGATATGCTGGTATATGGTAAGTAGTTGTTATAAATAAAACGAAGGGCTCTGTTTTGGACGAATTCTAGATTATTTGCGAGGTAAGCGTGCCATGGAGACCATATAGATGAGGCGGATTCTAACTTCGATTTTATAAATGTAGTACACGCTAGGTCGTTTCACGGAGGGTGTAGCAAATTTGACATTACGGTGCAAATATCTGAGAGAACGGTTAGTGTCAGAAATAGCAGAAGTTATGTGAGTAGCCTACGGATAGGTCAGAGGTAAGATGAAGACCCAAGTATTTATAAGATGAGCACGCTATTACTTGAGTGTTACTGAGGTAATACGAAAATGGTGTGGCACGCAAACTGCGGGAAAATAATAGGGATCCACATTTATTAAACTTTAACGTCATCTGCCGTTTTTCACACCAATGAATTACGAACTCAAGGACCTCCCGCAGAGCATGATGATCATGGTATGAAAGAATGGTTGGGTAAATGACACAATCCTCGGCGAACAGGCGCAAAGAAGAAGCTATATTAAGCTGGAGATCATTAATACACATTAGGAACATAGGGGGGCTTAGTACGGTTCCCTGGGGGACACTTGACGTTACAGTAGAGCCTCAGTGGAGGTGGGAAATTTCACGTTGTTAACGGAGGAATATTGTTTGCGGTTAATCAGGAATTCAGAAATCCACATAACAACACAGGAGTAAATATTAATTACTTGTTACAGAAAGAATAAACAAAAAGGACGGACAAGGACGGACATCTTTCGACTTTCAACAACATGTGGTGTTTTTATTAGATGGCGTCGAGATCGGTGGATCATGAGGGAAAGGGGGAAAGAAAAGGAAAAGTGAAATAAAGGAGGGAGAGGATGGAGGGAGAAGATAAAAGGGGGAAAGGGGAGGGAAAGGAAAAATGAAACAAGGGAGGGAGAGGAGGGGAGAGGGTTGGGGCTGCTGGAGAGCGAGTTAGCCTAGTACGACAAGATGGGGGGAGGGCGGCATGAGAAACTCAGGAAGTTGTGAAAAGAGAAACAAGTGAGGAAGAGGAGGGGAGAAGGTCGGGGCTGCAGGAGAGCGAGTTAGCATAGTACGACAAGAAGGGGGGGGGGGGGGGGGGGGGGGGGAGGGTCGGCATGAGAAACTCGGGAAGTTAGCCCGGTAAGGACTAACAACTTCGTGAGTTTCTCATGCCGACTCCCACTCCGCCCCCCCCGCCCCCTCAACTCACTCTTTTGCAGCCCCGACCTTCTCCCCTCCTCTCCCTCCCTTGTTTCACTTTTTCTTTCCTTCCCCTTTCCACCTTTCCCTCATTGTATCTTTTCCCTCCCTCCTCTTCCTCCCTCCTTTCACTGTTCGTTTTCTTTCTCCCTTTCCCACATGGTCCACCGATCTCGACACCAACATCTAATAAAAACGCTACATGTTGTAAAAAGTCGAAAGACATGTCCGTCCTTGTCCGTCCTTTTTGTTTATTCTTTCTCTAACAAGTTATCAAAACCAACGCGCTCACGTTCAACTATGAATATTAATATCGCTAAGATTTGTTGAAAGACTTTGGTGTGGAACTTTGTCGAATGTTTTGGAGACGTCAATGAAAATGCCAAAGTAACATCGATGTGTTGTAGATATGTTGCGAGATTGTTTCTAATGTTGTGGGAGAATTGGAATATTTTGCGCAACGGTCTCCAATATGTTTCTGTTACAACAGTGATTGACACGACAAACACGCAATGTTACGCTACTGTTTCGAACCCCATGCTGCCTGGGGAGCTGTGTATTAAAAGTCAGGATAAGACTCAATGTACAACGTTTTCTAGGTGGCATAATTTAAATGTTGAGCAACTACAGCGCCGAACATATGTTCGGCGATGTAGTTGCTCAACAGCGATGCGGCATCGCTTGTTGTTCTACAGCGAAGTTGTTCTACAGCGATGCGGCGTCGCTGTAGAAGAGACGTAAAAATCGCGACTTTTTGTAGTAAACTGTTCCTAATTTGCTCCTGACGGGACATTGATCGTCACGCAAAGCGGCAGCGTTAGGCTACTGTTTCGAATTCGATACTGCCTGGGAAAGCGCCTAATAATAGTCGGAAAAAGGCTGAAGGTACAACGTTTGCTAGGCGGCAAAATTTAAATGTTGAGCATCTGCAGCGCGCGACATGTTTCTCATGCAACATGGTTTCAGTGGAGTACAGACTCAAAACCGCAACGTTGCGTGGTGAGCTGTATCCAATCTGTTTCCGACGCAACATTGAAACACAAGAAATGACTTTCAAGTAGTATGCTCCGCGCCCAACAAAGCCTACTCCATGTGCAGTCAAGTTAACCGAAGAACAAAGCAGAAATCATGCGACACGGCCCATAGAACGCAGTATGTCCCATGCACAACAGGAGTGGCGTACCACTCCTGTTGCGGGAAATGCTACGTCGGCGAAACGGGCCGAAGTATCAATTACAGAGCCCGCGAGCATGCAGCGTCTCTTAAGGGAACAGCGGCAGGACACCTGGCAGCTCATTAAAGGACATGTCAGTGCAGTATAGGTTTTAACAGCACAACCATTCTTGCCAGTAACAAAAATCCTCATGCACGTGAGATGCTAGAGGCGCTCGCTATCGACGAGCACGCGAATGATTGCGTCAGCACCCCGTCAAACACCGTTCATAAAAAGGAAAGAGAATACCTATGAAATGTCACTCCCCAAACAAGAGCACGAGCTTGTAACGGGTCACATGAAAAAAAAAAAAATTAGAGAATTCTGTGTAAATGCTTTCTATAATTTGTATAAGTGTAAATATCGGTAGAGATCTTTATTAGTGAAATAGGTTTATTTCCGTAATAGGCTTATCATGCTCTACTTAGGACTCTAAATGAAGGAGCAAACGCGCAACGAAGACGTTTACAGTAAAACATCGCTGGTAGTCAGCTGCGTGTCCTCTCCTGCCCTTTTTTTTTCGTGTTCAAGTTTAATTTTAAAGTTCAAGCTGATATATATGCAAGTATGTACTAATAACCTCAACTCTTAACCGTTATTCAGCATAACTAAATCTCGATTTCGATGCAATCCCCTTTCAAGTGAAGGCATCTGCCTCATTTTGGCAGAGGTTTGAATCTAACACGCCATTGAAAGTTTGCAACCCTAGTCTCAAGCAAACATTGTTAGTGTCCACTGTAAGAACAAATTAGTGGTAAGAGTATTTTTTAATATTTCGCTGGTAATACTTCCGAATTTGAAGTAAAATTCTGTGCAACATCGTAAGTTATAAAGCGCCGATTCGCTGGACTTTTTGTATCCATCACAGTTTTTTCTGTCAGCAGGTATCGCCTAGTGCTCCGCAAAGCATAATGATCGCTCGCTCTCGCTTTATGAGCCCTTGACCCCGTTTCGGCGCAATCCATTTCCTTATTGCCCGTAGCTTAAAAAATGTTTTAGTTTTTTTAATTGTCTTGACAATCTGCAAGGTCGGGTATTTTCCGCTTTCAAAACTCTTATAAAGTTCTCGACGACAAAGTTATGGGGTCGTTATATTTAATTAAACACAATAAATGCACAGTAAAAAGCGAAAATAAAAAAATAATATCCCTGTCAAAAAATGGCGTCCAGCACTCAATGGTACCAGGTGTTTATTAGTCCCAAGGTGTTAGGAGCACAACTGAACTTGCATGACTCTGAAGTAAGTATATTCAAAGGACCAATGCAACAAGAGTACTTAATTTATGGAAGCTTTATATATCCTATTTTGTTTACTCTTGCCTAGAAGAGATTAGTTTATTCGGTATTATCTTGCTGTGAGCATTATATTTAGACAAAGAAAATAATTTTCCTCTAGCTCATACAGTGGTTCCAGCTGTTTTCTTGAACTAATCCGATCTCGAAAACGACAATAAATGATGACTCAAACTGCTTCCCAGAGTCATAGACATAAACACTAGAGACTTCTTCGGCCCATCAGGATGACGAGATCGTTAATCACACCTAATGCGTCATGAAAGGCTACTATGGGCATCCAGAAGCTATTGGTGAAGCCTGTTGCGACGATGGATAGGTGCGTAAAGGTACAACATGGATTTTTATACATTTAATATTAAAAGAATACAGTACTCTATATTCAACACTTATATTTTTTTGTCTTCTTAGCTCGCTGGCGTATTTTTATGCGGCTCATAATATTGACACGGTTCATCATTTTTCTATCTTTATCTAGTAAATTGCACCCCAGTTAGCACACCAATGTCGGGCCGACATTGGCCTAACATTGGCAAAGACCGGTCTCAGTATTGGACAATATCGGAAGCGCTACCCTTTCCAATGTTGGCCCAGTGATTAATGCCAATGTTGGGCCACTGTTAAGCCATCGTTCCAGCCAATGTCGGCCCCATCATTGGTGCCAATGTTGGGCCATTGCTAAACCATGGTTCCAGCCAAGGTGGTCCCACGTTGGCAAAGACCGGCGTAATATTGGACAACACTGGAAGCGCCACCCGATCCAGTGTTGGCCGTCATGCTGATTTTTGGCCATCGTTGTACTCGCCCAGCTCTTTGCAAGTGCACTCGCCAAGTTGTTTGCAAAAAGGAAGGTAAACAGACTCAAGAGATTGTTTTGGAATCTCCTATAAGTTGATTACACACAGCTTATTCTGTAGACAAGCACAATCTCAGCAATTTGTAATGTGTGAAGAGGTAATACTCAGCTGTAATACAACTAAGAAGATTTCAAAGCAAACAACAACCTAACAACCGGGGTGATTCTTGGGTAGTGTCCAGTCTCCCGGCAGCAGGCTGAATTTTTTCCCCAAAATTCTACCGCTAGTCGCGCCTCATTGGCGGTGCAATCAGTTCATCGAACGACATTTCATAGACAGATCGTTTCATCAACAGGCGATGTTTTATAAAAAAAAACTCAAAATATGTTTGTTTTTTCCTTCTTTTTGTTTGCAATAAACCGCTTCAGACTTAGCATGAAGCGGCGTGAAAGGGTGGGCTGGTTCGGTGAGCACGCACCTCAGGAATACACGTGCGTTGAAATGCCCCTACAGCGCGCAATTCGCGACTAAGCGCGACTATTTTTTTACGCACGATGTACACAAATATATCTATAAATATATAAATATATTTTTATCAATCAATTTAAAATTGTTTGTACACTGTTAGGTTCGCGTTTTTAAACTTCAAATTTTTTTACGAAAGAGTCACACATAAAACACACCCCGAACAGCACATCGTCCGACTTTCAACACACGATGAATCGCCGCCGCTGGCAGACAGAAGGTTGCGATGCTGCGCGAACGGTTTCTGAAAGATGCTGGGCAGGGTACTCCGAGCGCAAGCGCTTCGCGACCGTTCGAAGGGCAAATGATTCGCGTCAACAAAGTAGCGTCTAGCAGCTTCAGTAAGCTAACGGGGCTCGAGAGTCCCACGCTCACATTTCCGCCGAGCGATCGCGGCCGGCCAGATTGAGGCGCAGTATGCTCTCGCGTCACGATTGCTACGTCGTTGCTCTGCCTACACTGATGTCATGTGCACTGGCAGTCGAAGCAGCCTTCTCGAGACTTAACTCGAGTTTAATATATGACTTTATAGCGCGATAGACTCTTGTAAACTGAGAGTCACTTCGGTTGCGGCGTAAGCGGCGGCTTTATGTTTGTTGACACCTGCGTCGACAATGACTAAATATGCACAGAAACATTAAATATAAAGAATAGAGCACGCAGAAAGAAATACAAACATGACAGGGGCACGGACAAAAAGAATACGTTGACGCTACGTATACATACAAAGTACTTTGGAAAAGACAAAAATGCTTAAATCTAAAAAAACGGAATTAAGTTATCAACGCCGAGGTGAGGCAATGCGAAGGGAGAGCAGCCGGCAAAAGACTGCAATAGTCCTATAGGCAGCTAAGGACGTATTTGTGATCGCGGTTATAAACCACCGGCGACGTACGCCCCATGAAGTTGGTTAAATAAAATTCTCGCCCGAGCGAGCTCATGAATGACTCTTTTCCAATTTCCTACCTCTGCTATGCTAAAAAGAGGGTTGCAGGTCTATAGCCAAGGCGACACAAATATCGATAAGCCATTGGCTATGGCAGTACAATATTGACCAGCCTATACCAAGACATCACCAATATTGGAAAACTCTTGACTTTGACAGTTTAATATTAACCAGTTTAAGCCAGCGTATATTTATTATTGGAAAGCCATTGGCTCGGACAGTCCAATATTGTACAGGTTATGCCGGCGTATATCCAATATAGGAAAGCTGTTGGCTTTGACAGTCCAATATTGGACAGCTTATGCCGGCGTATTGCCAATATCAGAAAGCCAGTGGCTCCGACAGTCCACCCAGGCAGCACACGATATTGGGCCAACATTGGAATTGATGTGACAAAGAATGGCCCAACAATGGCCCAACTGAGCCATGTGTTTACCAATATTGGAATTACCTGGGCCAATAATGGACTATCATAGCCGATGTTTTTCCAATATTGGTGATGCACTGGAATAAGCTGTCCAAAATTGGACTGTGAAAGCCAATGGCTTGCCAATATTGGATAAATGCTGGCATAGCATGTCCAATATTGGACTGTCAAAGCCAATGGTTTTCCAATATTGGATATGTGCTGGCATAAGTTATCCAATATTGGACTGCCAAAGCCAATGACTTTCCAATATTGGATATATACTGGCATAACCTGTCCAATATTGGACTGTCAAAGTCAATGGTTTTCCAATATTGAATATATGCCGGCATAAGTTATCCAATATTGGACTGTCAAAGCCGATAGGTTTCCGATATTGGATATATGCTGGCATAAACTGTACAATATTGGACTGTCAGAGTCAATGGCTTTCCAATATTGGATATATGCCACCATTAGCTGTCCAATATTGGACTGTTAGAGCCAATGGCTTTCCAATATCGGATGCATGCTGGCGTAAGCTGGTCAATATTCAACTGTCAAAGCCAACAGCTTTCCAAGATCAACTCATGCTGGCATAAGCTGGTCCAATAGTGGACTGTAAAAGCCAATTTAGATTTCCAATTTTGGAAGTATGCTGACTTGTGCTGGTCATATTGCACTGCCAAGGCCAAGGGCTTTCTAATATTGAATGTATGCTGTCATATGCTGTTCAATATTGGAGTGTTAAAGCCACAATTTCCAGTATTGAAAATACAGGGATGAAACTGGGCAAAGCAGCTTTGGAGAAATTTTGGGAGCAGAAAAAAACTATTTTCATGCAGGCTAGCAGCAAAAACGAGGTCTTGGAGCAAGTTGGGACCAGCATTCGTCAGTTTTAAGAATTAAAATAGAGGCTAAATGTCACCTGGTTTTCAAAACTCAATGAAACATGGCATATAGATAACTTAATGAATGGGAACCCAACAGTGGTTTAATTAACCTTCTATTTGAAACATTTTTTACAAACTTACATGAAAATTAGACAAATCATATAAAGCAAAACTGCACGACAGTGCGACACGTGATGGAACCAACTTGCAAAGTGGTAAAAGTAAGCAAACAGATACATATATACTGCGCCTCGATCTGGCCGGCCGCGCTCGCTCTGCGGAAATGTGAGCGTGGGACTCTCGAGCCCCGTTAGCTTACTGATGCTGCAAGACGCTACTTTGTTGTCGCGAATCATTTGCCCTTCGAACGGTCGCGAAGCCGTTGCGCCCGGCGTACCCTACGCAGCATATTTCAGAAACCGTTCGCGCAGCATCGCAACCTTCTTACTGCAAGCGTCGGCGATTCATCGTGTGTTGAAAGTCGGACGATGTGCTGTTCGAGGTGTCTTTTATGTGCAACTCTTTCCTAAAAAAATTTGAAGTTTAAAAACGCGAACCTAACAGTGTACAAACAGTTTTAAATTTATTGATAAAAAATATAGTTATATATTTATAGATATATTTGTGTACATCGTGCGCAAAAAATAGTCGCGCTTAGTTTTTCATTCTAAATTATAATGTAAGTTATACGACGCAAAACATGCTGTCGTCACACTTGCCCCGTTTAGAACCACTTTTGGACTGGACAGTTTCTTTAGAAGTTCGAAAGCTGACCTTCAAAGAGCTGTCCTGTTGAATCGGTAATGACAGCAAGGTAGACGCTATGCGTGTTTAAGGCCAATCCTGTCTCCGGTTAGGGTCACGTGACTACTGTCTCAAAGCTGGCGATAAGGCAGAGCACGGAACCTGCCTAAAGCAGAAGGTCACGCATACCTTCTACTTCACTATCAACCTTGGGTAGAAGTGACAAATTCTCTCGCTCCGTTCATTGTTGAGATGCCCCTGAAGATAAGCCTTTGTAAGCGCACCCCACCCCCGTTCTGGCCTGCTTGCTTTGTACTCCTTCTCTCTTTTGTCTCTCTCTCCCTAAGCTGAAGGCGTAGTAGACGGTGCGTACTCGCCAGACTTGAATCCGCTCTCTGTGCGCGGGTAACGGCAGAAGTGTGATCATGTGGTTTGACGGATGACACATTACCCGTTGACAAACTCGGAATGCCTGCGTCGAAAGGACCGGACCTAGTTTCGCGCGTGATGCGGCCTGCGGGGTGCAGGCCCGCTGTGGATTTCGCTTCTGTGGTAAATGGTATCTCGTTCGAAAAGCCCTACCCGTGTCGATTTCTTCAAAGAGGCCCAAGACATTCTTGTGAACAGTTTAGTGTCCGACTCGGCAAATGGCAGCGTGTGCTACATTGTGTTGAATCTTCACGGATCACTTCCTTGTAGTTTTTGTGTTTGAGTGGTTGTTCTGCAGTGCCCGTGTTGACATATAAGTCGGATTACATCTTTCAAGTCCAGTATTTTCAACGTAAGTGTGCTGCAACCTACTTGATGATCATTGTCCGTTCTTGTATGGGCAATCTTCCGGATAACCTCTAGTATTGGGCATTGCCTATCTCCTGGCAGCTGGGAGAATAATTTTCCCGCAATCTTACCGACAGTCGCCTGCCATTATCTGTCTGAAATAATGTCACAACCGCAGGTAGAATACTGACTTTTTTATTCTACCTGCGTTTCGCTAAAACACGTTTCGTTGCCACCTTTCTGGTCGACATTTACGTTTCATCGACATTCGTTACGCGAATTGCGCGCTGTAGGGGCATTTCGTCGCGCGTGTATTCCTGAGGCGCGTGCTCACCGAACCAGCCCACCCTTTCACGGCGCTTCATGCTAATCTGAAGCGGTTCATTGCATCAAAAAAAGAAGAAAAGAAAACATATTTTGATTTTTTTTATGAAACATCGCGTGTTGATGAAACGATCTGTCTATGAAATGTAGTTCGATGAACTGATTGCACCGCCAATGAGGGGCGACTAGTGGTAGAATTTTGGCGAAACAATTCTGTCAGCTGCCGGGAGACTGGACACTACCCAAGAATTACCCCGGTTGTTGCTTGCTTTGCAGTCTTTTTAATTGTATCACAGCTGAGTAGTACCTCTTCACATATTACGAATTGCTGAGATTGTGCTTGTCTACAGCATAAGCTGTGTGTAATAAACTGTTAGGAGATTTCAAAACAATCCCTTGTGTCTGTTTACCTTCCTTTTTGCAAACAACTTGGCGAGGGCACTTGCAAAGAGCTGGGCGAGTGCAACGATGACCAAAAATCAGCATGACGGCCAACATTGGATCGGGTCGCGCTTCCAGTGTTGTCCAATATTACGCCGGTCTTCGCCAATGTGGGAGCACCTTGGCTGGAACCATGGTTTAGCGATGGCCCAACATTGGCATCACTGACGGGGCCGACATCGGCTGGAACGACGGCTGAACATTGGCACCGATCACTGGACCAACATTGGAAAGGGTAGCGCTTCCAATATTGTCCAATATTGAGGCCGGTCTTTGCCAATGTTAGGCCAATGTCGGACCGACATTGGTGTGCTGCCTGGGCAGTATTGGACAACTTATGCCGGCATATATCCAATATTGGAAAGCTATCGGCTTTGACAGTCCAATGTTGACCAGCCTATGCCAACGTATCACCAATATTGGAAAACCATTGGCTTTGATAGTCCATTATTGTCCAATGTGTTTCCAATATTGGGAAACATATGGCTCAGTTGGGCCATTCTTCGCCACATCAAATCCAATGTTGGCCCAATACTGTGTGCTGCCTGGGACTACTTTCACAAGACCCAGGTGGCGTTAATCAACGTAAAATATATTTGGCAAAAATTATTATCACTGCGATAGATTCTTTCTTCACGATGCTTACATTCACATTCGCCAAACATTTACTTCATATTTGCACACGTATTATACATTTAAACCAGCAGATGCACAAACACAACATACACGCGACGACACGCTAACCCAATCGCGGCCCTCAATGGCTAACGATGCCTCTTTTATATCGTTAGAAATAAGTCGTTTGGTCACAGATCACCTCGTCCGTAAACAATGTTACATATACGGTGCTGCTTTCAGACCAATATTGTTTGCTGCTGACAAAATCATTCGATTAAAGTATCTCGATGTCACTACAGACGCTTTGCACACGCGCCAGAATACAGCCGCCATCGTTGACCTCCTCTTGTCTTGCCCAGATGCCGAGTCAGTGAAGCGGGAGTTGACGAGCTGCACAAACGCCGATGCTGAAGCGAAGGGCACAGTATCATCTAAAACGGCAATAACTTGCCCTGCTGCGGTCTTGATGAAGTGTCGTAAATGAAATAAGGGGAAACTAAAGTGTGAAGTCGGTTCTGGCAGCGCCGATTCACAGCTGCTTGCTGCAAAGCATCTATACTCCGTTTCTAATTACGATGCATCGTAGCGGACGTTACGAGCTATATGCAAATTTGGCACATCGGATGAAAATGGGTCACTGCGCCTACCTTGAAGGCCACGTGACAATCACACAGCACTGAATTGACTTGTATGACTCGTAGCGTTATCCGTGGTCTATCCATGGTAATGTAAAACAGAGCATATGAACAGGAGATGTTAGGAGTCTTGTGCCCCAACCCATGGCGAGCGTGACGAGGGCGGAACAGCAGCAGGTGGCATCAAAGAAAAACGAAAAGAAAAAGGGACGAAGATGTTGAAAGCTATGTTGTGTCATTGAACCAGCGTTGGGCCGTCACCGCAAGTGATGCCTCTGTTGTTTGTATCGCCACTGAGTATCTGGTAATGTTTGCACCACGCAATGGAAGGCTCTGGGCAGGTTCAAGAACGGCCTGTATAAAGGAGCTGTACCGGCTTCCTCAGTTATATATGCTGCACGGTTTCAAGGGATCATACTAATAAACTTATAAGCATACATGTTGACGTTACCCGAAAAATTTAATTAAATAACGTTACTCGTTACCTGCTCGAAAATTAATTATACGGTAACTCGTTACCGATTCTTAAAACGAACCCGTTGTTTGACTCCACAACTAGCAAGTTATTTTTCTCGTAACTTCGACGACCAAGTACACAATTGTTTCTATTTGATGGTTTAGAGTTTCTTTCTGTAGTCGTTGCACTTAAGCAAAAGCTACTTCTCGATGTTTTCATGAGTCATGTTTCCCTCTTCACTGAGAATACATCTCCGGCGATGCGGAATAGTCGTTCTCTTTAACGCGCTTGATGGAATGTCAATTTTGTGCTTCAGGAAGAGCTGGCAAAACTGGGGTTCCGCTATCTGCTTTGCTCTTTCTGCATCTGACATTGGGTTCTGGGCCTTCCCGCGTTGGCAACATCCCGGTTTATAATCGGTCTGTACCAGATTTGAGAAGTACTCCGCTACAAGTAACGAATTACAAGTAATCCATTACTTTTTCAAGTAATTTTGTAATTGCCACGTCACTTTTTTCAGAAGTAATATGTAATGTAATTTCGTTACAAAATATTGGTAACGAATTACTTTCACTAATTGTTACTTTTTAAAATTATGAGCATAATGCAGTAGCTGGAGCAATACCAGCATAACATTCAGCAGCATAAAAAGAGCAAGTTCAACTAAATAGAAAACATCAGGAAGGGGAGAATAGCCAAAAAGAAAACCCGACTTTTTGTATGACCAGTCACTAGAACCATCACAAAAACGGTCATGACATGTACAAGAACAAATATACGAAGGACAAAGATCAAGTAGGACAACTCCGAGTAGGCCCTCCGTCGCCTTCCATCGCGTTTTTCTTCTTCGCCCGGGCAGGAGAAAGCTCTTCGTGTTTATTTGTTTTTGTCTTTTGCAACGTTTCACTTTTTCAAAGTTCTTCGACGTCTTCCGTCACCTGCACAGGCATCGAACGCGGGTCCGTAACCCCTCGATTCGCGGGTTCACAACCCGCGTGACAGATGTTGTATCCTCGCGGGAGAGGGTCGACTTCACTTTGTCTTTAATGTGCGCTACTGTGTTCTAGCACGCTCGTGAGGAACGGCTGAAATGCACCCGGCGCGATTCTAAGAGCATAGTCTTCGAGTGTGCGGGCGATACTTCTTTTGGTTTACTTGTCCGGGCATGGTGGTCAAGTCTACTTCTCACTTTACAGTCAAGTGTCAACATAAAGGGTGGGGGAGGGTTAGGCCGTCGAAGGAGTGCTGAATGAGAGAGAGAGAACGCGTAAAAGTGGTGTGAGCCTCTATTGTTTTGTGAGACCGATGGTCACCGCTTCTCTCGCACTCTATGCCCTCCCCTCCCCTGGCCCCCCCCCGAATATTGGTATGAAAGTGAGAACTGAAGAATGATCGATAACGCGTGACCGCCGCTCTTTCTCTGACCGGTCGAGTTTTTGATAAGGGAGGGTCCGTCGTCTCCATAGCTACCTTTTAATGAGATGTTCCAAATTCTAGGCATTAAGAGAACGGAAATCTACCTAGAGTTTCAGTGCATACTTTGCTTGCCTAAAAACACAGACAATGTCGTCAGGAAGAACAAGAAACTCTAATCTATGGGAACACATCAATGTAAGCTGAAACACCTGCATTCTGCATTGGCTATACATTGCAACGTTAGAACCAAGTTTTTGTTTTCTTGTGCGATAACAGGCGAAACACCCGAGTCAAAAGGCAGCTTACGTAGATCGCTTCATTAGTTCCGAATCTCGTGGTGCAGGTAGACGCGCCTATTGAGCACACCGACCGCTAGCTTTGTCTGCACAATTCCAGGGCTCGTTTCTGGAGACCATAAGCTAGCGGGACGCCGGGTGGTGGTTCCAGCTTTCGGCGCCTTAATAATAATACAAATCTTTATTTTTGGGTGCCGAAAAAAAACCACATTGGTCGTCTCACTGGTGCACAAACACAAACAAACAAAATCAGCGAGCAAATACTCAGGTTCTAAACACGCTTACTAATAAGATAAAGCATCTAACACAAACATAATGCAAAGGGGCTAGAATAATATCATTGAAATTGTGACGGTAGATAGAAATTGATGCAGGTATGGCAAGGTGGGATGAGGCGAAGGTATTATATAATGTCTGAATCCGTGAGGGAGGTAAGGTATTACCTGGCGAGCGAAAATTAAAACAAACAAGGTGCCTGGTTATTCGGTATGGAATATGGAAGTTCACTTTCGCAAGGAGTTATGCCGAACCAACTACGCCATTTGTAATGTGTGCAGAAAAATTGAATCTCAAACAGTCGTCCTTTTAGGCAGTAGTGAAAGTAAAAACATTTTTATTATACATTCATACCTATAATAAAAGCGCCACTCAAAGCATCTGCCATAAACAATCCGGTCAACTCTTTTCTGAACATTTTCTATACTCATAGCCTCTACTTAGGTATCGAGTTCCATACGATAGAAGCAAACTCGAGTGGTGACCTCACTAAAGAATTAAAAAAGTGAATCAATGAATGGGGGTTCCTAAAATTACGCGACAAACAAGAAATTGCCCCTAACACTCTAAAAGCATTGCCCACGATCAACGACACATTATTCACCAAAAAAGATAAAGCGTTCTCAACACACACACCAACGTCAACGCTGTATGGGCGATCCCACGAAATAATAAGTAGATGGAAAAAAAAAAAAAAACCGACGGAAAAACGGAATTACTTCTGCATTTTCGGGGTTACGCAGCAATTGATCATTTTTAAACCACTGAGGAACGCTGGGACGTCACCTGTTAGGACACCGCAATCTTTAAAACACTGATTGTTTTTGAGCAACTTTAGGTCATCAGCAAAAATATTTTGTTCAGAACTGTGTACGCAGGACACTATATCGTTTATGAAGGCCAAGAACAAAAGAGGGCCCAGTATTAATCCCTTGAAAACACCGGACGTCAAAAAACAAATTTCAGGGAAACATTCAGTCTACAGGTGAACGAAGTGCACCTATACTTTTTCTGTTAATTGCAACATTTTATTTTTACAAGGACTACCATAATGCGGGCGTATGAGTAATGAAAAGTCATGTTGCAGAAAATTTTTGAAAATTTTCAATATTTCTTTTATCGTTTTCTAGATAAGTGCACGAAAAAAAGTAAAGTGAAAGTAACTTCTCACGTAACGATTAAAGGAATCCGTTGCTTTCAGTGAAAAGTAATTTGTAACGGTAATTCATTACAATTTTCAAGTAAAGAGCACAAGTCTGGTCTGTACACGATTCTGGAAAATTCAACCGATGAACATTTTTGTTTTCTCTGGCTGAATGACAATCCCAGCTGTAGAGTTCGACTGACGCGCTCAGCGATAAGCGTTGCAATATTGCCACACTGCTTAGTTGTTTTTGGGGTTAACAATCTGCCTTTGTCGCAAGAGACGAATCCCCTAGTTCAAATCTAAACCAGGCAGCTTAAACTGTGTCGTAGACGTTACTCTTCAAAAGTAACAAAATACCTTTACTTTTACTTGGCCTTAGAAGTAACTAAGTACGTTACTTGTTCCTTTTGTGAACAAAATAACTAAATAGGTTACTCGTTATCGAAAACAATAACTTGGTAAAGTAACCCATTATTAGTAACGAGTTAAAACATGTCTGTCTGCAAGTAACTGACGAAATTTAAAAAAAAAAGTTTTACGCATTGCCCGTAATTTTTTTTTTTTTTTTTTTTGGTATTGATTATTTCTCTGGTGTTCTAATATTTGAAAGTTCGCAGAAAATTGCTTAAGGTGCCACGTTTGAGTTTCTTTTTTTAAATATAATTAAGGTTCCGCGTTTTCGGTTTTTATTTGTTTAAAAAATGGGCGTGCTTTTTTTGGTGTTTATTTCAAAAATTAATGTTCGTTTTTTTTGGTGCATATTTATTCCCAAAGAAGTTTACCGATTTTTTATCAAGGAGGGAGTGGTCACGTGACCCTGGGAGGGAGGGGTCACGTGACCCCTCCTCCTGAGGTCACGTGACCCCCTCCTCCTGAGGTCACGTGACCCGCCCCCCCCCCCCAGGTCACGCCCCCCCCCCCCCAACTAAAGCAATTACACTTTTACAATGTTAATAAAGGAACATACTATCTGGTATGACCCGAATAACAAAAGCTTTATGTTATTCTTCGGCGAAGAGACAAAATGCGCGCTCATTTTCCCATAGGAACGCGCAGGACCACCATAAAGGTAGACAGACTGGTTACCGTCTGCTTCAGTTTGCGCCTCGGAAGTCAAATGGACACTAGCGCCAGTCGAACCTCCAAGCGTACGTTATAATAACTCTGCGAGTTACACCTCTAAATTATCATAAAAAACCAATAAATAAAAACAGAAATCTTTGATCCGGAAAATTAACGCTTGAACAAGCAAGCTGTAAATCTGTCATTTAGGTTCAGTCGATATCTTTGTCTTATACATAAAATTATTATAGTGTGCGCATAAGGTTCAAGTAGCGCTAGTGTGCTGCTGCAAATTGATGCAGACAGCGACAAGTCAGAAATTGACTTCCGGTAATGCATTTCTGTGGTTAAAAGCGAGTGCATTTTCTCGCTGTGCTCTATTATAACAGCAAATATCACGAATATTTCGTACGGACTAGCACATTGGAACATTTCTCAGTCACGCAGACAAAATAATTGGTCAATTACGGCGTTTTTATTTGAAATTCGTGGGCATGAAAAACTGGGCTAAAACAGCTTCGTGCATGTATTTATGTGCACTATCGGGCACTGTTAGCGCGAACACGGCATCGGCGCTTTCCACCATGAGGGATATACGTGTCAAACGAACGAAGGACATGTGGAAAACCAAGAGAGGCGGCAAGAACTGCTCAGTAACACTGGGTAAGTAACTCCTTGTGCATGCAGGCGACCAAAATAAATTGAAAGCCACGTAATATAGTTAAATTTGCAATAAATAAGTACTGCTTTATTCTTTCTGTTCATGAATATGTGCAAAGATGTATGTTGGGGGCTCAAATCATCAACCATACGCTTCAAATCTTTGTAAATAGGAAGAATTCAGAGAACAGATGCACGATGAAAACTGCCCGACATAGGAAATAATAAAAAGACACACCTCTCGTAGTCCACGCACTTTCTTTCTTGTATTCGAGTGTTTTTTAACCGTCGTAAAAATGCACGACGTCATTTTCATAGAGTGACAGGACAGCCATATTACCAATATATAAGTGCCGCTGCAATCAGGCCCGTAGCCAGGATTTTGCTTCGGGGGGGGGGGGGGGGGGGGGGGGGGCGGGGGGGGGGGGGGGGGCGAGGTTCATGACATAATGCCATATGAGGACGAGGGGGGGAGAGGAGGTCCCAGCAAAACGGAAGATTTCGGGGGAGGCCCGGTCCCCCCCCCCCCCCCCCCCCCCCCCCCTGGCCACGTGCTTGACCGCAATGCAAGCGAACTTTGAATACACCCTACATTTTTTTCGATCGTTAGTTTGCTTAGAATCGTAGCTCGTTTTTAAATACCTGCCATGGAACATACGTTTGGGCCTGATATAGAGCGAAGCTTGACATCGTTCAGTGGCAAAGACAAATGCTGTAATTAAAGGAATTCCACTTTTACAATATTAATATATGTACACACTATCCGGTACAACCGAAATAATAAATGTTATTTTCCGGCGAAGAGACAAATTTCACGCGCGTTTCCCCATAGGAATGCACAGAAACACCGCAAAAGTAGACTGCTTGCTGTCTGCTTCAATTTGCCTCCCGAAAGCCGCATAGACACTAGCACCAGTTGAACCTCTAGCGTACGTTAAAATAATTCTATGGTCTTATATACGCAGCGGCGATATAAGGTACACTACTGGGCTTTTAAACGAAACTAAGTTTCTTCCTATTATAGCTGCTTTTTGTCTTTCGTTAGACGCGTCACGCTACTTCTCTTGTTTAAAACTAAACTCAATTGAGCAAAAACATATTAACGAATTTCGCCGGTCGGCGTTCGCTCTGCGCGTGGCTTCTGAAGAGTTGCTGTTGCGCCGCACGCGAAGCGATCGCGTTCAGCCCGTAGTTTATGAACTCGACTCCAATAATAGAAGACCGCTGAATGCCACTGGGCCTTCAATAAATCAACGAGGTGTTAGGCGCGGACGCCAGCCCGACATAACATTCAGAAAGAACAGAAATGTTATCTCACCGCTGTCACGTAGGCACAGGCTAAAAATGGTTGATCTTATCGCTGTAGTATTTGCGCCTACGCAACACGGAACGTACGTGTTGTAATTCTGTTAATAGCGGATTTATCGCGCACATTCCGGGCGAAATTTTGGAGATTCGCACCATTATCACATAGAGCATGGAATTATAATAGGCTATGTTCCTAGAAGTATGCAAACATTTCCTACGTGATCGCGCAGCTATTTGTCGGAGAAAAGCAATACTGACAATGATCACACTGCTTAATAGCTTCTTCAAGCGTCCTTCTATCAGTTCAGAAGCACAGTTGTTCCCAACGTCAAAGTCCGGAAGATGCGATTGTATCACTCCGTTCACAATGCGAGCCGCCGTGCTTACCGAGGTTCGGGAGGTTTTTCTAAAGATGTAAAGGGGAAGCCAAACGATGGCAATAGGTTAAAAAGTACTATGTCTGTGGTTCAATAAAGCGAGAGCAATGAACAGACGAATTGAATCGTTGGCATTTCGCTGTTCAGAAATAACCTTACCGCCAAGTCTGTAAAGGCCGTTTCACAGATTAACGCAGCGCTAGGTAGAGCCAGCGCTGCATCAGTGCCATGCTCAGTGCTGACTTAGCACTGAGTTAGCTCTGCGTAGTTCATTTACGCTGAAAAGGGACAGAGTTACCTACAACAGAGCGCTAATACACAGCTGCTATAGAGCAAAGTCAGTTCTTTATCTATAACGCCGCTTTAGCACTGTACTGTATATGTGACTACGCCTTAATATTGAATTCCCACAACCACACTTTCGGCTCTATAAAGGTTTAACTACTTATGCCACCAAAAGATACAATACGTTTAAAATTCAACTTAAACTTTGTTTTTTTTAAAGATTGGCAATTTTTACCGACCTTTAAGAGAAAAAGACCTTCAAGCGATGTACCCCTATGTTGAATGACGCCCCTCCGAAACCAGGTGGAAACACACCGTCAACTAGGCTACCACTAGAGCATTCGTGCCCACTAGAAGTAGAGCATACTCGTATGACGCGCACATATGCGCAGTAACACAGATATTGTAGATACGCGCATGTCCAACGTTATATCGTGCGCCACAAACAGTTGTGACAAGACTCCCGAAAAACAAAACGCAACGGTGCTTCAACTATAGATAAACTAGACGTACCCAGTAGACCAGGTCGAGTTTTTAAATATATTTTTCCGATTTGAAATGTATTTTCTTTCTATACTCCGTTTCATTGTAGACGTTGGATCACTGCCGCCGCTACGACCGGATGGCGCCAGTCAACCAGAGACAAATGTGCATCGTCACAGTGTTCATCACCTTTGCGCCTTTGTCATCATCTGCTCAATCAAATGCACTCAGACAAAGAGCGCAAGATCACGGGGCAGTCACTGTGCTTGAACACTCGAACACCGGAATACTCCCGCAGAAGTTTGGATTTTGGGAACAGGTGATCATAGCTATTATTAACAGAGCGGCCTCGGATAGTTGGTTTTCCATCTTACGACTTCATCTCAGCTCAGGCACGAATTTTGGGTCGAATTTTTAAATTTTGTCAAAATATATGAAGTATTCACTGGTGGCCATAGTTGTGTGCAATACTGCTGAGCGCGCGCTGACGGCGAGCTTCCCCGGTTCTTTTGCACCGTGCATTCCACACCATCGAGAGTGCCGGTCTTAGCAACCTATTAATCTGGGCTCGTTCTGAACATGCGCTCTAGACAGCACCCACAAATATGGCGCCCAGTGAATACTCCTTATAGATGTTCTCGGGCAATTGCTATAATAAAAAAAAAACAAAAAAAAAACACGAGTAACGGCGAGTTTACCGCATTTTTTGTTCTCAAGTTGCGGACCGTTCTCAACTAGAATGAAACCTCACAAGTCCTTACCTTTGTTTTTGTACTGAACTTCAATGCATGCTGTAGGTGTCATCGGCAGACGTGGCAGTTCTTATGGAATACCCAAGATCTGCAGTAGAAGTGAGCTGAAGTTCCTGCAAAATGGCCGAAAATGTGTTCATAGTGATCTTTTGATTTTCAAGCTCATAGTTAGTGCCTAGCCTTACACCTGCCTGACTCGCAAAAGCCTTGTGTGCTCGAATAAAATACCAGACGTTTTTGTAATAAGCTTGCAGAATAAGGGCTTGTGCATGGCATAGGAACTTTTATACAAGGGTTGCTGAAAAATGTATGACCCACACTTTTTTTCTTGTCTTAAAATAAAGATAGTGACTACAAGTTCTTTCTGGCTCCAAGAAGGTGGCATGAAGCATTAAACGCTTTAGAAATTAAGAAGCTATAGCCACATTGTGAACCGTCGTTTCACAAACCACAGCTGTTTACAGAAGCGGATGGCTTGTGAATTCCCACAAAACATGGTGGCGGCCGTACTGTATTCTCGGTATGCTCGGTTTTTTTTTCCCTTGGCTACCACCCTTATACTCTTAATTTCAGCTGTGGCTCATGCGGCTGAACTTGGGCTGCTTTGACCAGACATCCATCTCTGGCCGCCGCTTTAACCACACGCTCGCCCTGACGCTGCACGATTCGGCATGATTTTCTCTGCTTTAGCGTCCGCAGTTATGGTGACATGCTGAGCCTGTTTGCGAGATTATTTACGTGAACTGGATCTTATGTTTTAATATAAAATGCATTATGAGGAAGACATACTTCCAGGATGCCAGAACTACGCACACATAGATTGCCTTCACGTGCACATTGCATAGACTGATGCAACCCTTTGTTGTAACCGGTGCAAACAGCGCATTCATAGTAAAAATACAAAGAAAATGAGGGGAACAAAATGCCACTGTGGCAGTGCCAAGGTTGTACCCAAATCACACGGCAGCGTAAAGGTGCCTTTAGCCCAGGTACCTGTCGAAAAGGGTGCGGGAGAGCGTGATCACACGGTGCATAAAGGTCCCTTCCGCTAAGGGAGGTCCTGTGTTAAACGGAGCTCGCCGAGCTCCCTTTACAGCTACAGGGAATATCCTCGGACTTAAAAACTCCAAATAAAAATCACAGATATAGACAATTGCAAGCATGGCACCACAAGTGGTGCCCCATGCGTGCAAGCGCGTGCAACGCGCGGGTGAACGTAGCTTTCGCAAGCTCGTAATCGCACGGGCGTGCCTGCTCGAGCAGAGACATGGCGGCTTTCAGTCGCCCGGCTTGCAATCGTCTATATAAATATATCTTGTTTAATGCACTATAACAAATTGAATATACATAAGTAGCGAATAGACCGATCTCACCAGCCAGTTTGACAACGCCACCGCTGCCGCAATGCATCGAGGGAACTTAAAGTCTTTCTGCGCGTGCGACAACCTCGCTGGAGCTCTGCGCGTGCAGAACACGAACAGTCTCGTGCACTGCCGATGCCTCTTACGAACAAAAGTTATGGCTGCCTTGCGCATGCGTCGAACGCTTGGTGAGATCGGTCTATTACGAAATGATTGTGGACACAAAAGCGTTCGAATGATACGTTAACGAGGAACGCATGCTCTAGCTAGCAGGTAGCAGCGGCGGCACGTGGAAAGGAATATCTTCTACGAACCCGAGCTCAATGGACCACTCCGAGCTGTTTTTTGAGATTGTAGACGAGTCGCCCGACTCTCCCTCCCATGACCTTTATCCACCATGGTTCCGGGGCCACTCGGTCAGGTAAACTCGGGCGCAAGCACTAGTGGCGCCAGCACTAGCCGCACAAGAAGAAAGGCGCTCGAGTTCACTGGTAAGAATCCGAAACCTGGACACTTATCCGTCTGTGGGAAGATAACATCGGCGAGCTCCGGCGGCAGAGGAGAAACGCCGGCGTCTACGATATGGCTCAGTCTCGAGTCCGTCTCCATTACAAAGACACGGCAGCAGGTCCAGGACACGATAGATAACCTCAACCAGACGTACAGGTGAGCTGGTTTTCACGTTACCGCAATTGTCGTTGATGCTCACCTTCTGCGTGCCCGTAAATCTCCAGATCGTCCACATCGCCACAACTGGATGCAGATTCCAAGTTTCTTTAACGATGCGATAAGGAATACAGCTCGTAGTGGCTGCACGCTCCGTAAAAGTCTCGAGTGTGGCTCTATAGGTGGTATTCACTGGACGCCATATTTGAGGTGTCTGCTGAGAGCGCATGCTCGAAAGTAGTTCTTATTTATGGCCTCCCAAAGAAGACAGTCTAAATGGTGTACGATGTGGATGTTGGAAGCGTTGTAGAACCTTGACGTCAACACGTGCTCAGCAGCAGCGAGCTCAACTATGGCCGCCAGTGAATACGACCTATAAAAGGCCGTAAGAATAGGCGCCTGCATGGGTATTGATGTCTCTAAACGAGCGGCTGTCGCACTGCCGCTCCGTTGAGAGCGTCCCAAGCCCCGTCCTCGGAGGAAGCTCCGAGCTTTATTGCAGGCTAGCGACATCACCTCATTGCATGTAGCAATCTCAGAATTTCACCGTACTTGCATTTTAGTGTTGCATTCTATACTTCGTTTCACCTTATCTGCGAGCGTAGCCAAAGCTAGAAGCGCGAGACCAGCGCTTTTTTTGCGTTTCTCCCCAGCTCGCGCGCTCGAGCAAAGCCTGAACGCACGGAGCTTTCGTGCTCGCGCTTCCAGCTTTGCCTTCGCTCGCACATAAGGTGAAACGAAGTATACCTTGTAAAATTTGGAGTAATAGCTCACTTTGTAGCGGAAAACCTCAAAACGGGGGAAATAAAAAAAATTAAAAAGGGACAGTTATACACGTGTGTGATTCGTTTTTTTTCCAGTTTTGGGATTTTTAAATTTTTTTTAATACAGAGTTAGTTTGCCAGCTTTCTTGCATTTTTCAACTTTTATAGCGCGCTTTTTCTGCGAAGTGAGGCGGGCGTGCCCTAGATTTTGAGCCACTTTGCAAGCACCCACATACTCGCCCCACTGTCTTGTAGGAGAACACAGAGAAAAGTAGGCCACCAGTACAAAAAGAAAGTTCCCCATAGAGGAAGGAGTGATAGGCCATATTTTGCGGCATTTGAACTTCACAGATGGCAAAAGGCCAAATCGCTTAATACCACTTTTTAGAGCGCAGCTCTTAGGGGCCCGTTCCCGGCTTGAGCGGCGTCGGCGTCGGCGTAACCAAGGTCACCCCAAGGTCACGCGGCCCCCAAGATCATCCCAAGGTCACGTGACCCCCAGAGGTCACGTGACTCCCTCCTTCAGGGTCACGTGACTCCCAAGGTCACGTGACACCCAAAATCACGTGACCCTCCGAGGTCACGTGACCCCCCCCCCCCCCCCCCGAGGTCACGTGACCACCCCCAGGGTCACGTGACCTCCCCGCTGACGTCATCGTCACTGATGACGTCACCGGCATCCGCATCGTCATCATCACTGATGACGTCATCAGTGACGTCACTGATGACCTCACCGGCATCCGCATCGTCATCATCACGAATGACGTCATCAGTGACGTCACTGATGACGTCACCGACATCCGCATCGTCATCATCGCTGATGACGTCATCGGAGTCCGTATCGTCATCGTCACTGATGACGTCATCAGTGACGTGACTGATGACATCATCGGCATCGTCACGTGACCCCCCCCAGGTCACTCCACCCCAGACTTGTACGTAACGCGTTACAAGTAATTGATTACTTGTAATCAATTACAGTTAAGTGTAATTTTGTAACGCTTCAATTACATTTGTCAAGCTGTAACGCTCGGAGTAATTCAATTACTGTTTTTCTGTAATCAATTACAAAATCGATTACACAATTACCAATTACATTTTTCATCCCACAATTTTTTTTTCTCACAAAAATCAGCATAGTCACTCAGCCATGGAGCAAAAATTTTAACATCTAAAAAAAATAACACTAGGATTAGTCGGCAAATCCTTTTTTTCTTTTACGCCACGCTCTTCTACAAGCGCGCCACCAGCCTTGGCTGGAAAGTTCCGGATCTCGTTGCAGATTGCTGATAAAGTCGACGGGAAGCGGGAACTCGCTATTGACTTTTTAGTGGGCTTTGTTCCATAGGTCGACGCGTCAGCTACACGACAAGGTCCGGGTCTGAAAACAAAGAAAAAAGGATGAGCATCCTACCGGCGTGCGGTCGTGTATCACTACTCCGTGATGCACGTTAAAGACCCCAGGCTAGTTGTTGTACCGCACTGGCTAAATTTCTCATCTACAGCTGGGAGACTCGTCGCCCCTGTGAGGCAGACCAAGTTCTAGGCTGTATAAACACACACACAACCCAATTATTATTTAAACAAAAAAAGGAACAATAACCAAACAAAATTGTGTACGCTATATTTTACTGTGTATTTGTGTATTTCTGTCATCGCAATAAAAAGTAACGTGAAAGTAACTTGAAAAGTAATAAATTACTTTGCAGTAATTGTTCAATTACTTCTGGGAGGCAGTAATCAGTAACGGTAATCGGTTACTCTTTTGACTGTAGTAATTGTAATTGTAATCAGTTACTTTTTTTCAGTAACGTGTACAAGTCTGCTCCACCCCCCCCCCAGTACCCTACCCTCCTCCTCCTCAAGAGCTGCGCTCTAATTCGGTGTTACAGGGAGTGGTAAACGGCTTTCACTTTTTTTTCTCTTTCTTACAGGACAAAAAGAAGCATGACAACAGGGTCCGGAAAGGTGAACTGGCCACTTTATTGTGACCTCCACAGGTTTCTCGGAAGCCTACCGAATAACGACTCTAGCCTGGTGGACGACTCCATCTCTGAAGATCTTGTAGAGTTATATCAGAAAATCTAATGTGTTTTTAATTCTAGAATGCTGAGAGCGAGAGTCTCCTGCCCTTTGCGAAGACGCAAAGGGCAGAATCTATGATTTCTATGTGAGTCAGTGAGTGGAACTAGGTAATACATGTGACAGCTGTCCAGTGTTAAGGTGTCTACACGCATCATCCGCTTATTCTGTTCACACAGCATTGCACTCACATAACCCTGGTGCTATGTTCTTGAACTGTGTCTAAAAACACCCCACGGTTGAGGGTTTAGACCTTCCCTGTCTTGTGGCTGAATTATTCAAGGAATGTAACTACGTGAATTAACGAAAGCTTTGCATGTATCATAAAGGAATGGGCCGTACTGATGAGCACATGATTTTATTAGGAACCGGGAGACGAAAACCGGCCCGAGGAAGACGACGTGGAGACGGGCCTCTCAGGCAATAGAAACCGCAAAAAAAAAAAAAGGAAGTCCTCCAGGAAGCAAGGGGACCTCCTCATGTTGCTCCTGGAGGAGCAGAGACAACAAAGACTGGAGCTCAAAAAGGCAAGAGATGAAGTCCGCAATGATCGGCAGCGCCAGTTTCAAATACTGCAGGAGTCGAACAACCTGCAGCGGGAGTTCCTGCAGTTCCTGAAGTCAAGGGCACAAAAAAAATGTGAAGCACACAGATATATGACCCCGTTTTACTTATGTGTGGGCTTCAAGCAGTGGCACCCAGTCTAATGACAAGGGCTAGTTATGCCTTGCGTGTCCGAAGTGGATTTGCCTCGAAGTATGAAACAAGTGCTGCTCGGAGTGTATCCCCCCTATCTGTCGCAGATAAAGAGCTGAGGCTCGGCTGTTCCTGTTTTGCATCTTCTCCGATCTTCAGGGCCTCCGTCACCCACTGCTGGTCAGCCCTATCGTTCAGGGTCTCGCAGACATTGTGCAGAATGCAGCATGCTCGAACTACAGCATTCACGTTCTCCATCCGTTGCTCCATTCGCTTCGGAAGGATTCTAAAGCGAGCCTTGAGACGCCCGAACGTATTTTCTACGACTCGCCTAGCCTTGGACAGAGCGTAGTTGTAGTCTCTTTTGCCTTGAGGGTAATTCAAACTGTGTCGGAACGGCTTCATTAGGTTCTGGGTGAGGGAAAATGCCTGATCACAAAGCACAAGGGGTGGAATCTCTGTGCCTCCCATAACTCTTGGAACGGCAGCCTGATAGCTTTCCAAGAGACGAGCTAACGGGGAACGGCCGTACACGTTGGCATCGTGGCACTTTCCTGGGAAGCCCACGTTGACGTATCGGTAAAGGTAGCGGTGGTCGACCAAGGCCAGAAGGATGACACTGTACCTAAAACCAAAGAACCACGAGTGAGCAACAAGTAGCACTAGCACATACTCATGAAACTTTGCTACACCGTGCGCTATGAAACAAAATGTGTGCTTTAATTCTATTTAACAAGTTTCCCGAATCCCTTTGAGAGCACGTTTTCTTTAATTGATTGCATTTTGCAGCTGACGGTTTTGAGTTGTTCTTTTATGGTTTATGCTGACTACAGAGACTATGGCTGTGCACCTTAGAGCATTTCGAGAGCGGGTAGGGGAATCCGCTCGCTTAGCAGGTGACAGCCAACAAGGGCGTTTTGGTGGGTTGTAACGTTACAGGGGCGCAAGGTGGCAAGGGCCGTGTGACACCACGCAACGAAGGTAAAGGCCCCTGCTCTGACAGCACCAGTGTTTGCCCGCATGATTATTTCTCCAGAGACAAGCTACATAATGCGATTTGCCAACTAAGGGTCACGGTGTTTAGCCTACCATCTCTTGTAGTTTAGGTTGTCCACAGCCAACGATGGCATTAGCAAATTCGAGGACTGCCTGGAACTCGAGCATGTGGTGGTAGAGGTTTTGGCTCAGGACCACCGAAACAGTGCGCGACTCGAGTTTATCAATGATCACATCGCAGAACTGCCGGTAGCTTCCGTTCACCACCGATTGGCCTACCGCAAAGAGGTGTGCAATCGTCCGCTCTTATGCCGATGAGCAGAGCCTGTAGAGGCTGATCGCCACCCTCTTCTCGACCGTCATTGCGGACTTAATCGAGGTGTCCTGTCGGACCATCAACGGGCGGCAGACGTCCACGAGGTGGTGGAGGAGACGCGGAAGCAAGCGCGGAAGTGCTGTTCGCCCATCCTAGGCAGTGTCTTCTCAAACCACCTCGCTGGCCTCACTAACACAGTCCTCTGCCGAGCGACCTTTATGAGCTCGCGGGCCAAAATAGCTGCGATTGTGAAATTCGATGCCTGAAGCTGCTCGTCGAGTGTGTCCGCTTCTCCTTCCATTGTTTGGATCTGCTCTTCCATCTGGTTAAATTGGATCCGCTGCTGTTGAAGCGACCAAACCATACCCAGGAGCTCGTCGTCACCCATTCCTTTCGATAGCGTCACTGGCATGTAGAGTTGTTCAATTGGTAATTAATGGTCAGAAAAGTGGCAGAGACAGGAGCCAACCAATGGCGATCATCACTGTTTTTCACCTTCATTTCCTCTTCTTTTTCCATCAATTTGTCAACAAACTCCCACCACTACACTACAAAAACTGCGCGTTAAACCGATTTCGAGGAATAATTGTTTATCACGTGCTCTTCTCGCGGTTTAGTAGGACTGCAATTAACATAAACTTAAAGTGCTCCGTTTATTTATCGTGTGATCAAAAACGCCGTTAACTACGGGTACCTTTAGCTAAGGGACCTAAGCTAAAGGTACCTTTACGCTGCCGTGTGATTTGGGTATTAGCCTTTGAGCTAAACAAAATGAGCTACGCTTAGAGTATCGGCACTTTTCCCCCCAATATTGTTGTGGGCGCCACAATCTTGATGATTAGTAACAAATCAAAAGCAGGTGCCGATCGTCATGATTCAAAAGTGCGACTTCCTCAGCATTAGTTTCGGTGTCAGGAAACTTACGTAATATTCCTTTGCTTTGTCGCGAACTGTTTATGCATTTGTGGAGGACGGAAAAGCGTTTCTTGTGATTTCAGATGAAGCTTCAGATAACTGACAACTATCATTTCAAGCACCAAGATTTGTATGAAGCGTAGCTTATTTAGTGGCTCTGGTTTAGCCCGACCGCATAGGCACAGAAAGAAAACGAAAAGCTCTTGGCGCTGCTTCAGTGGCTTCATCAGCCCGTAGCGTTGGCTGCGCTCCGAACTAAGGTAAAGCAAAGCACATATTCAGATCTTAGGGTTTCACAAGCCAAGCCAACAAAAATCACTTAACACGCCCCAAAAATAAAAAAGCGGGTTTATTTTGACTAACTGGAGACCTTTTGACCTGCAACCGAAATCTCAGATTGACCTTCGTCGGATTGCCGGCACCTTGGCCTATATTTAAACTCGACAAATAGGGATCCATCAGCCAGCGCGTTGGCTCGGAGACACTGAGACAATTTCATGTTTTGTGTTTTGTCTTAATATCATTGCCACTTAAGAGCCACCGACGTGGTTTTTGAAACAAAATATAGTGAAAACCTTCGACAAGCTTTGATTGTGAAAATGATTTTCGGAAGTGATAAAAACATTAAAATGTTTTCGCATTTGTGGCGCAATCTGAAATGGCAGAATGCATTTCATGGCACCCATTTAATTTGGATCGCGTCGGGCATGTGTGCCGACACACAGCGGAACGCCTCGCGAAAGTAGCTGTGGTGCACCCGCAGCCTCGCGCTTGTTGTTCTGACATCTCTGGCTAGCTAACTGCGGGCATCCAGGCATCTGACACCCTGACCTCTGGCGTTTTTTCTGCCTTTCACGTGGCGTTCGAAGCAGCACACGAAGGCAAATGCACATCAAGCTGTTCTTTAGAGTGCCTTCATACACACGCGCACCCTACTGTTCTTGAACACGTTTCGCCATCTGTATTTTATATTAAGAAACTACAATTTGCCGTAACTGAATGGGAAATGTTAAGGTCTTATAACATTATTAACGTGTAATATATCAACATGAAATTATAGAAAGTGTAATATCCGAGGATGCTTCATTATTTAATATTTCGTTATTTTGATTAGTGGACGTGATTTCGTTTTATAGCGCCATAAAATAATACATATTTAAACTTTATTTTTTTATTTTAAAATATATATTATCTGTACAATTTTTTTCTTACGTTTTTAATTTATTACAATCAACCGAACGCTCACGTAAAATATCGTGGCCGATGGGACGTTTTAGCTCGAGAAATCATTTTTTCAATATTAGAGACTGTGGTCTACTAAAAGCTGAATAATTAACTAACAACTAAAATAACCGTAATATCGAGTCACTAAAGTTTCGTTGAAAAACAGCTATTTAATTTGACACTAACTTTATAATTGTAAGATACATATAAAGAAAGTTATAAGCCGTCAAAAAAGCACCAAAACGCCACGCACGGTGGGGTTGCACCTTAAGAAGATTATAGCGGACTATTTTGCGAATTGGTTTTAATAGGCCGAGAAGAAAATGAGGGCATAATAATTTTCAGATTTTGTTTTAACAACGTGTAGAAGAAAACGAATCTAAAATACAAAGAGTTGTCAGTTCAGCGCTGTGCGAACGTTTCTCGAGGGGGATCGGTGGCCCCGTGGTCTAGCGCACACCAGCTCGGAGAAACGTACGCGACGAATAACTCAGCCCTTTCCATCGCCCTATGTGCTCTAGTAGTAGGCTAGTAGGCCTCGGTGTAGCCGAACACAATAAAAAAAGAACAGCCCGCTTCCTTCAAATGACAAAGACGTCTTCAAATTAATATCTTTTCTAATGCGGCTGTGGAATGCATCCATTATGCATGAACTTCTAACACAAACACAGGACACACAAAAGAAGGAAGTTCTCTGCATTTCAGTCCGCAAACGACCAAAACATAGCGAGAAATGGCTGCGTCTATCGTGACGGAAATCACGATAGACGCAGCCAATTCTCCGAGCTTGCTTGCCTGTTGTCGAATGTCGAAGACTGCCAAAACTGCGAAGACCGGGCGGGCGTGAATTTACCTAAAATGTCCTAGGAAATGTTGCCCCACTCCGGACATTGTTACACTGGCACTAGTTTCTGGTAATGCACTTTGTGAATCCTCACAGAAACTATGTGTTTCACTGCGTGTGCGAGGGTACCGCGACGTCGGACCAAGCGGGTGGGGCTGGCTGCGACAACAGCGCCACTACACGGCAGTGGATGACAGCGCGTCCCTTTTTTTCGGAGCTTGTGAACTCAGCCGATCCAGTAACGTTGGTTGTAATCATACGACTACATAGCCCATATATCTCTCACAAAACAGGCACTCACTCCATTAGAGACAGAAAAACATCAAAGCAAAGCCAAAGCAACTTGTTGTGTGTATGTTTATACAGCCGAAAGTTAGTTTGCCTCAGCGGGGTCTCGTGCTTCAGCTGCCGATGAGCGATTTAGCCACTGCAGTACAACCACTAACCTGGGACCTTTAACGTGCACCACGCAGTAGTGATACACGACCGCACGCGAGTACGATGCTCATCCAGATCGTAACGGGCAAGGGAGGAGATTGAACCCATGATCACTGGGTTCTACATCGCGAGCTTTCGCTCCATGTGTTTTACTTAGTTTAATCAATAACCAAAAATTACAATCGTAATGTTTTTTTGTTGTTTTTTTTTGCTTCACAGTTCGAGAAAGTTTTCTTTTTAATTACTCCTGTAGGAGTCTTTGTTTGTTAAATATTGCCAGGAAAAGGGAGACAATTTTGTAAAGCAGAACTACCTCGCGCCTGCCTTCACGAGTTGGCCCGGCCTCCATAAATTTTTTGCTGCCTACCGGATCGTCCCAACACTACACTACACTTCATCAAAAGCCAATTACTTTAGACTACCGTAAATAAAGCTCTTTTTATCACAAATATCACCATTATTGTACCTGGCGCAGCTTTTTTATTCTTGTTTATTGCAAGTGAAATACAGAAACACCTTTATCGCAGGTTACATCCTGGTTTTCGTGTAACTTGTGGCGTCCGAGAAGCTCAACTATTTTTTCAACTTCTCTATTTCATGGGCAGCCTTTGTTTTGAGGTCTTCTCTCAGGATCTTTCCGCTATCGGACTTGGGAAGAGATTTCGTAAAAAAAACGCCTCCATACAGCTGCTTGAACACTGCTGCTTGACCTTTGAAACAGAAAAAAAAAGACGTATAGTAACTGTAGTAGGTTCCCGCACGCTCAACACTCGATTCATGTAACCCTAATATTTGCAGGTTAAAAAGCAGAAAGACGTTTACGTTTCAAGTTAATGTAATTTTGAGAATGAAAGAAAAACGTGGCACAAACAAAATCACGTTTGCTTTTTTAGCGCTTGTACATCGCTTGTTCATTGTATGGAATAAGTTCACAAGTGTTTCTCTTAATTGTCAGTTTCAAAGAGAAGGTAATGTAATGTAGCTATGTCCAGTGCTACATAATAGCTGGCTCTAGTAGGGTACTAAAAGGGGTGACGACATTGTGCTCGTCCCCTTCTGTGTTCCTGAGTCCCGGGTTTTTATTACCATGAATACACACAACATTTTTGAAGTACAGTCTCATGTAGAGCTACTTCGTACATGTTAGGTATAAGCGTCAGCTAGAACATAAACACGAACAGACTAAGTATAGAAGGGAACAAACGCACCGGGGCATGCGTTTGTCCCTTTTCATACTTCGTGCGTTAATGCTTATGTTCTAGTTTACGCTTTACCTTTTTGAAGGTTGTTATTTGTGCCATCAAATTTTGATTGAATACTTTGAAATCTTCGGATTAAGAAAATAGCTCTTTCAAGCAAAAACGATTATCTAATTTGGGCAGCTATATATATATATATATAGATACCGGGTGTTTTTGCGAAGACTTAGAGGTTGGTTGCAATAGTGCAACCAACCTCTGCTGGGCTGTCATCGCGGGACGCAGCAGAGGTTGGTTGCACTATTTCTCCGCGGGGCGCGGTGCCGTCGGGGCCGAGACGCGCTCCGATAGCAAAGCAAAACTTAAAAACCCGTCGAATTTGTGCGGTTTTTCAGAAAGCCCTAAAATGCTTCGCGTGCCCTCTTTCGTTCTGCAATTTGTTGATTTAGTGTTTTTTGATGATGCTGAGCAATTTTCTAATATAAACAATGCCCTTTACACAATATTTAAAAAAAGTTAATTAAGCAAAAATAATGAACAACTTAATTATCCCGGACTTTAATAATTTTTCTAAATAAGCCCCTGGGCCAGGACCACAACGACTCAAGTCATTTTTAGTTGCGACGTGTAGTTTTCGCAATATCGAATCTGTCCTCCTTTCGTGAAACACCCTCTATGTATGTATGTATGAATAATATATATATATATATATATATATATGGAAGAAAACGCTTCTGAGACGGTTGTTGGAGTTTTTAAAACATATTATTGGTAAAGTTGGTCGACGTTTCGGCCTGAGCAAGACCTTTTTCAAGACTGGCACATGAGATGTCAGACATCTCATGTGCCAGTCTTGAAAAAGGTCTGGCTCAGGCCGAAACGTCGACCAACTTTACCAATAATATGTTTTAAAAACTCCAACAACCGTCTCAGGAGCGTTTTCTTCCGTATATACTTTTCGTCATCCTGCGCTTCGTTTTCTCTCTCTCTCTCTATATATATATATATACATATATATATATATAGTGAACGAACAAGGAAGGGAGTGAATATTGATTTTAATGCATTAATGTTAGGGCGAGAAAAGGAAGAGTTGGCAAAAAATTTAGCCAGGAGCGGCTCAATTTTTGGCCAGCTCTATTTCTCTTTCATTTCCCTCATAATGCATTAAATTCAGTAACCGCTTCCTCCGCTCTTCGTTCACAATATTATTACGGCTGCGCTCCTGAATCTTACCTCACTCCACAGATGAATATTTATATTCCAATAAAAATCCAACAGTTACTTTGCTCATGTCCAGAAAGCTTCACATAGCTTGTTACTAACAATGACTGCACCGAATAAACAAATAAAGCACTAATTTACGCGATAAAGGTGGCCTCGGTATGACTACTGGTATTTTCTAGAAGGGTGCTTTTCTATTTCAAGTATTTAAGTATGGATATGTAGTTATTTTTGTAGGCTCCTGTCCCTACTGAAGAGGGATTGGGAGAGAGAGGGAGGGAAGAGGGGGGAGAGAGGGGAAGAGAGGGGGAGAGAGGGGGAGAGAGGGTAAAGGGAGCAGGGGGAGGACACTCAAGAGATTTCTAGTTATCCTTTTGCATTAATGATTAGAGGTCACAGGGCACTTTTCCCCAAAACAAATTTGTTCGTTATCCGTAAAAGTTAATCTTTGAATTGTGGAAGTTAGACAGGCACATATCACACCAAAAGCAAAGTTGGAATATCAGGAACATGACATATACCAGCAATGAGTTCCTTCAGTTCTGTCGCCAGACTCTCGAGGTTTTTCTCGAAGCCGTCCTTGACAACGACGCAGGCTGTTGGAGCCTCGCCATACTTGGAGCTTGGAACGCCCACAACTGCGGCCTCTGCGACAGCCTCGTGGGCGTTCAAAATTTCTTCCAGCTCCGCAGGGGTGACGACATTATCCATGCATTTTATCATCTGTTTCAATCTCTCAATAACATGAACCCGTCCTTCAGCGTCGTAGTAGCCTAAATCTCCTGAAAATCAAAACGTAATCTTGGCAGTACTTATCCCTCTTTATTCAGTGGCTTCGTGGTAAAACAGACACCTATGAGGATTTGATCCTTTGTTACGTGGTTTTTGTGAAGGTTCTGTGCATTCCAAATGGAAATTTTGGTATTCAATGTTTAACTTGTACTTACATGTTTGGTCACTATTTGGTACGGATCCAGTCGAATTCGTTTTGAGATGAAAATTCACCAATCGCACTCATCAAATCACTTCATTAATATAAAAGCCCTAAACAACCAGTTTTAATTGATTGGTACCCACGAAGCTTGAATCGACGCTTCACCAGAGAAGTAGTCACCCCTCAACCATCATCGGGGTCGTCAAGGCGGCAATTTGCCGCAGGTGTTGTTTGGGTTAACTGCCTCGTGAGGGGCTCGAACACGAGCCGAGAACGATGATAAATTGCCTAAACAAGGATTTATTGTGTAACGAGCGCTCGCTCCGTCGCGGGCATGAACGTTAGGAAATACACAATGACTATCGGCCATATGCATAAAAGCACAGAAATAGGAGAACACCACATGCCATATCTCAAGAACTGCAGAGGAGTTTCTAGAAGTGCGCCCCTGCACGCTTCCGTGCGCACATCTATCTAGCAGCCGAAGTGAGATCGTAGTGAATTCTGATGTTACGACAAACTTCATGTAATATTAATAATGCCCGCTATAGTTGTATACATTGTTGGTTGAACACCAAACCGCAAAGTTTTGAGACTGGTAATTGGTTAGCCTTTGTCCGAGCTCAAATCCGCATATTTTACAGTACGTATTTACAGCGTCATATAAAGGTCTCAGACGCACTATGGGCTAATGAACATTAAAAAGTGAATAATATTACTCTGGTTCCATGACAATTTTGGCGGAATCGAAATATTTGGGTCAGACCGAGAAAGCCGTATTCTTGTTAGTCGAAACGAAAAAAAAAAACGAAAAAAAAACAAGCACGTCGTACCTGTACGCAACCATCCATCGTTGCTCAAGACTTCAGCGGTAGCTTCAGGACGCCCATAGTAGCCCTTCATGACGCCTTTGGCATGAACCGCAATCTCGCCATTACGATAGGGGCCGAGAGAGTCTCCGCTGGTTATGTCCATAACCTGGGTCATCATAGCAGGTCATCAAATCCTTTCTTCCTTTCGAATTATATTTGCTTGAAGAGACAGCTGCACTACCGTTTCCGGAAGTAGTTAAATATTTGCAACAACCTCTGTTAATGAATTGTCCGATCCTAAAATTCAGAGTAGGTTTACGTTCGCGGAGTGGACTCGCAAACATAGTTACTCCCAAGTCGCGCATGATGAGTGTTGCCTCGCCTGCTGATTATACTTCGCTTCATCTTAAGCTCGGACGCAGCCGACCCTCCGATCTAATGGAACCGATCAAGCAGCGTCAAAAGCGCAAGTCACTAGTCCTTTGCAGGTAATGATTGGTTGAGCGGTGATAGAACGCGTACAGAAATAATGACGAACGCCACCATGGTGTGCTTTCGTAGCGGACTATGGTGCGCTCCGAAAGGTGCATCAGCTCGTTGCGACGGCTACGTCTGGGCATAAGGGGAGACGATGTAAAGTCACAACTTGATGTCGTTTTGTGACATAATGGTCATGTTTTCGGTGTGTGATTTCTAATACTCCCGCTTAAGTCAATAGAATGGCCTATCAAACTTCCGAAATCCGGTCGGACGCAGCATTTTTGAAAACGGCAAATGTCTGATTATGTAGGGCCTGAAAAGTCATCGACATTGATTCAATAAATCCTTATTTAACGCGCATCAGTTGCACATGTTAGGGCACCTGCCCGGTGGTGGGCACCGTTTCTCCGGGATACCCTAACTGCGGCTGGCTATCCGTTCCCTCGTCACCAGGTATTGCAGGATCCTAGGGTTCGGGCTGGTCAGGCAGGTCATCCACGGCTCGTAGAACGCGGTGGGATTGGCAGTAAAGTCCGGGTTGAGAAGGACAGAAATTACAGGTGGCGGCTATTGAGAAGGGTAGATGGCGTGAAGAAGGGTCCTGTGGGGATATGTGTTGGCGTGCAGTCTTCGGAGGGTAGATGAGAAGGGTAGATGACGTGCAGTCTTCGGAAAACTATCAATAGGCTTCACCTATTGATAGTCTTGAGTGCGGTGGCCGGTATTTTCTTCCACCGTGACGGTAGTGGGATAGTATGACGGCATACTTGATGAGTAGGTCAGTCGGGAGGGGAACAAGGGAGATTGCCCCATCTTGGATGATAGACCGGTATATCTGCGCGCGGGCAGCGGCATGTGCCGCCTTCGAGGAATTTGTGTCCAAGTACTCAGACAAGGTGTACTTCGGGAAGCCGGGAGATGGTCTTGAGAATGCAAAGCGCTGTTTAGGAGACGCTTCTTAATAGGTAATTGCGGCAGGTTGCCTGGGAGTCTTCCAGCACTGTGACGGTCTGGCAATGGGAATTTTCTCGGCGGCTTCTTTAGATGCCGTACGTACGACGATGGCGGTCATTTGATGCCCCGCTGCATTGGTTACACATACAGCATGGGCTGGCTGATTCTGATACAGGGACGCGTCGGTGTATCTTGCAGTTGGGCTGTCGCCGTATTTGGTGCTCATGGTTCATGTTCTAGCGATGCGTCGAGCCTCATGTGAACCGGATGCATGTGCTTCGGCATCTGGGCTACACGAATGGCTTTTCTTAGGTGCCGAGGTACTCGTTCTGTTTGTTCTTGCAAGAGTGGTGTCGCGTAGCCTAACTCTCTCTAGGTAGCTCGTCCGGGGGTGTTAATTTAAGCCGTCCTAACTGGGAGATGTGACGTACCTCTTGTATCTCTTCCCAGGTGTTGTGGGTTCCTAGTCGACATATTTGCAGGATGTATAGACTAATGAATCCAATGCGTTAAATAATCCGTCAAAAATAAGTTCGAATGCCTGAAGCATGGTGAGATGGCACTCATTACGCATTGAAATACAGTAGGCCGTATCTGGTCATAAAAACCTTGGTAAACAAAGTGAACGGAAACATCCACGATCTGCAGCTTTACAACATCGGATTTTGAAAAACCTGTCCCCGGAGTTCCGAACACCCAAACCTTGCCCGGGGTGTTTGAAGCACGACGATATTTCACCAGCACGACGGCGCAGTCTATCGGGCAACCCTGAAACACCTTCGTTATGCATATATATTTTCTGATTTTAGGCATTACCTTTTACCGTGAACTTCAAAAACAATTATAATATTGCTTTACGCGACCATTTGTTCCAAAGCAACCGTATATTGGACCTTCCAAATACAGGGAACCTTCGACACAGATCGAAAGTGTTTTGCTCCACTGAAGGCGTCAGTGTGTCAGACTGCTCTATAGAAAGCATAGATTGAAGAGAGTCCCTCTGACAACAACGAAGAGTGCTTTAAATTAAATGGCAGACACCTCCCGCTCCGATTGGTCGCAAATGCGCACGCGCTGCGTTGTCAAGTGGCGAGAAGGAAAGCAGGCGGAAAGGCAGAGACACTCGCAGACGATCAACGCTTTCGTCACCTCCTTGCAGATAGTTTTTCAAAACGCGGCACACAAACCACATGACCCCGGTCGAGCAGTTTCACACTCTCTGGGACCTCTTGTCGTAGGCGGTTACAAGTGACGAGGGCACACACGATTACTCTACAGAGCAAATGCGTGAACCACCCTCAACACATTTTACAAAAATCTATAGTTAATTCTTCTGAATTTCTGTTAAAAGTTACTGAAATCGTACTGAAACTTTTTTTTTAAACTTTGTTGAGGTATGCTAAAATTGGCCACTTAAAGTTTTCAGAATTCCTTCTGACATAAATTTTGTTAGCTTTTGTTTGACAGAACAGCGCGCATTAACGTTAATAAAAACTCGATCTTTTATTTATATTTTGGACTTCGTTAGGAAATATGTCCCTGTGGTACATACACATTGCACAAATAGACGTTAGAATGAACCACAAACAAAAAACCCCATGAAGCACTCAACACGAGAATCACAGTCCTGTGTACAGCTACAGAGCCTTATATAGCCTGCATAATCAAGGCCATCATTTATCCGGTGAATCCTCATCACTTATTAAGGTTATGAGTGTCCGATCTCCTTCTCGGGAGTCTGTCAAGATGGACAACAGTGCTCCGAAGTTCGTCCACTCTATCTCTTACTAAAAGTCATTGGCACAACTGATAATAATTCGGCGCAGTCGCTAAAACAACCTCCACAAAAACAGTTCCTAGAAGAAATGTTATCGATTTTCAGAGTTAATGGGCGAGAAAGAGAGGGGGAACGGGGTTCGGTTAACGCGTTTCAGCGGTCCGTTCGGACGTAACGCTAGGCACAGCAAACGTTTGCGTTACGTGGGACATATCTTTAATTTTAGTTTTGTTACGTCGGACTTGTTAGCAGAAAGTTTTATTAAATAGTAAAAAGAAAGGGAATGACAAGGGAGATTTGCCTTTCTCCTGTGATTCTTAAAAAATATCCTAAATTAGACGAAAAAAAAGTGCAAACCAACCTACTGTCATTTAGAACTCTTACAAATATGCTAAGAGAGATAAATATGCAGAAAATATATTTTACCTTTCAATATTTTCAAAATATGTCAGCTGTTATTCTTCAAAACCTTCTTCCAAATACAAAAATGTCCTAAATATTTTAATAAATAATAAAACTTTACTTTTTCACTTTTTACAAAGCAATATAAAACGATGTCAATTTTTTTAAATAACTTAAAAAGTAACGTCATTACGACTTATTTTTTATTTATTTTTATAGATAACTCTAGAAGAATCATTTTATCTTTTGAATTTTTCTTAGAAAATAAGTCACAAAATTGTCATCACTTCTTTTTCAGTAAGAAATCTAAAAAAGTAAAAAGAATGTTTAGCCATGTTATCATAATATTCAGGTGAGGCCATGTTAAATTCTAATACTTAAATTCTGTCATTAAGGCAATATATTTTCTTCTCTTAAAGTTTCCTGGAGACTTTAGTCGTTTCGTGCTCACTAAATATTTGTTCGCAATCACGTTCTCAAATAAATGTAAAATGTTCTAAATTACTTTCAAGATAGTTTTAAGCGTCATATTTTTATTCGTACATACATGCATGCATTGCGAGGTGTATCTCGAGGCATCGGGTCTACCGATGCTAAAATGTTACGTTAAACGTCAGTAAGCTCCTAACCACATTACAATGCAGCATTCCCTGATTATCAGGTGTTTAAGCTCATGAGAACTTAAAGTTTGATTGTGGATTTCTACAGATATCAGTAATCATATGCAAGGTTTGATCAAAGAGCAACGACACTCAATTCGTAGCCTAAAACAAGGGCATCATGGTAAAGCGCGCGCAACATTCGAAGGCAAGGACCTTCGCGTCTCATACTAAAGGTATAGACGTCATGTGATCGTTTGGAGCTGCCCTATGCCAGTTCTTGTGTCCACGTGCACGTGCGCAATGACGATATCACTATAGGCTGCAAGCCAGAGCGAGAGCAAAGATAAATGCTCGTGTAACGCAGCTCCAAATGTTCAAAGAACGAGGCCCTTTGGCACAATGAGACAAAAAGACCCCCCACGTTTGAATGTTGCGGGCGCATCACTTTCTTTTTTTAAGCTACCACATTAGCCTCGGAACCTTTTTATCGCACCTGCTATCCTTAAAAAAATACTTTGCTGCTTGTAATCATTTACTTGCTGATCCTCGTCAATATATAAGAAACGGAACTCTTCACTGTTATGGCAGATTTTAAACCCAACGAAAAGAAAACTTGTACCATCCGATAAGTTTCAGGCATACCTTGATTTTAACACCGGCAAGAGGAACTGCGCTGTTCTCGAAGGCAATTTGTCCAACAGGTGAGGTGCACGCTAAGCCAAACGTTTCAGTCAAGCCGTAGCCAATGAGAAGTGATTCGACGTCGAAGATTTCACGAACCTCCCGTAGAAGCTTAGGCGGAATCACTGAACCACCTATCAAGATTTGTTTTACTCGAGGCACACTATCGTTGTTTTTTCTGACTTCATTGACAATATGCTGCATCCATCCTGCGATACCAATAAAAAAAGATACCTGCGAGATTAAAAAAAGAAACAAAATTAACGCCATGTTTAAAGTTCTTCATAGATACTTCCTGTAAAATGAATACAACGTTCTGGTCCCAAAAATATTATTCTGTTTTTCGGAAATCCTGGCTGTAAATCTAAGGAATTCTGAACTTAAATAGCGTTACATTATTCTGCAGCGGCTTAACAGTTGGATCAAAGTATATTTCATGGATTGTAAGTTGGATGGACAAAATTACTCACATACCGAACTTCGGAATGTAAACGATTTAAGTAACCATTAAAATAATTTCCCACAGCTTCTTTAGAGGAATGTCATTGGCCCCAACAGATATGAGGCAAGCAATGTTCAACCCTAGAAAGTGGCTCCCCTTTTGAAGCCCTGTAACTTACGACCAAAGGAAATGAGAGACCAAGTTTGCTTCCTCTCACTTATTCTTTTTACATAATTATTATTTTGCTAGGTATAAGAAAGAATTGCAGTTTCAACAGGCGGTAACCCGGATAAAAAGTCTGACCAGCTAATGAGTAACAGTAGGTTAGTTTAATGAGTTTATTTTCTGCATGTTAACGTTTTTTTTAACCCTAAGGTGTACGAATGCATTAATAAGAAGCAAATCAAGAGTTATTACTTCTTTTTTGCGCTGTGGTATATAAAAACTCACGAGCAGGACTAAAACACAACATGTTTTTGTTTAAAAATTAGGGCAATTAAATTTGTGTCATTGAAATAGATTCAATATATTAAAGTATAATGTAGGCTATTAAATACACGTCATGTAGAAAAGATAGATTTTGCACCTTGATGCGATTTTAAAAAATAGTGATATAAATATTTCTTGCTTGAATCTTTATTGCTAGAAATAAAAGATAAGTGTTCATGAAAATGGGGAAACGATCGTCAAGCGATAAATAGAAAAAATATGTATTTTTGAAGATTGGTTCATGGGAACGTTTTATTTCATTTTAATTTAAATCACCATAATATAAATGGTTCGAGCGTATGCGATTATTTTTGTTAAAGTAAAAATTTTGCGTTAATATAAAGAAATGTATAATTACTCATATTCATAATCTTGGCATTACACCCAATACAAAGTACGTGCTACAAACAAACAAAGATCAGATGGAGAGAGAAATAAAGGACATCGTTGATTTTTGCGTTCGACCATTCGGGATTCTTTTAAAAAATCCTGCAATTTTCGGATTTACAAAAGTGAATATTGGTATCTGTCACTCACTTTTTTTTTCGGAGAACTCCTCTGTGAAGTTTAGAGAGTAGCACGCGTTGGTGTTTCCGTATACGAAATTGTCGTGGACAACAACTGTATTCGCTTTAAACTGGTTATTCCACAAGTTTCACGAGCATACCAATGTTTTCAAATTTTTGGCGAGTTCGGTATTGAGTGAAAAAATACGGCGTTCACCGGCTTTTGCATTTTTAACAATTCTTAGAAAATGAATGATTGAGCGTGACCGGTATTAAACTTAGGTCGACATTATCCTCATCGTAGCTACAAGGATATCAACGCAGCCTTAGCAATAGGCTGCAGGTATTTCTTTAAAAAATCCCGTAGCGAACTAAATACAAAAGGGTGCCTGACATCAGTTGTTTTAGAGTAAGTTGTTTCACCTACTATGCAAATCAAGCCACAGCTCATGTGAACAAGCTAGCGCAGCGCCTTATCACACCATTCAACGGACGCTTAGAAAGGCAAAAACAATCAAAACAAACTACGGAAAACAATTCGAATATCAGGCCGTCATTCTTCTCCACATCATGGAAAGGACTATCAAGTTTGCATTTCAGTTCTTAAAAGTCTTGTTGGGGAATATCCTTTAGAACATGACATCACATTTACATTGACTGCCAGTACTTTATAATTCTATACTTTATGGTGTTTGGGCATCTTTAGACATTCCTTTTGTGCTTCTGTCACTGAATGTCGTGTCACTCTTTTACTACGTCATTGCCAAGGTCAGTAATTTTTTAATCGTGTTCGTTTTTTGTGCGGCGCTTACAAGCATTTTATTATCTCGACCTGCTGTCCACTTAAGCTGTCATATCTATAGTCAATTTTATAGTGGTTTTGAAGTGCTTTTTTATATTCGTTTCATACCCATTTCTCTTTTAATTAGAGTCTCCATTTCGTGGTTTTAATTTCACCTATTGCAGATTCGTTTTATCAAATTTTTATTTTACAACGTACGTAGACTCGTTTTTTTTTGGCTTCGACATACATTTTTGTTTGCAGATTTGTTTTATACATTGTGATGCTCTCTGAAGGTAAATACTGCATAAATGAATAATAAAGATCCCGTGAACCAGGAGAGTGGTTGTACCATAGATACGTCTCTTTGATAAATGCGTTGGCGTATTTTGACACCCGTTCAATGTTGAAAACAACGCAGTCCTTACTTGGAAAAAAAAAAAAAGAAATCACAAAAACGAGGAAATACGGACTATACTCCCCTTACGGCCGGTTTTTTTCCGAATATACTACCATAAAAAGAAAATTAACAGCGTCACTCAGCTTAGTGTCTTGAGACTATAATACAATTCAACATTCGTTTTTATAGGAAAGCGGTGTTCTGTTAAAATTTACCATGCAACTGAGTCACTGTCTGCTCCTTCGTGATAAATTTATGCCGCTTGACAAAGATAATTTTCTCTTAGAAGTTATCTTTACTCTTATGTTCACACGAAATTTCTCACCTCATGAGTTTTGAGAACCTGCAGGAAAGCTTTGTACGGAATCAAAGGATCGGTTATGACTAATTTTGCTCCTGAAAACATGCAAAACATGGCTATTGCAAAACCCGCCCCGTGGGTGAAAGGATTCCAACAAAGGAAGACATCCTCTTCAGTGCAAGCTCCAGCAGGCCTGAAATCCAGAAAAAAACGGTGCATAGGAACTAAAAAAAAAATTATAAATACAGCCACCTAAAAACTCAAGGAAAGATTTCTTTGCCTACTGGAAGTTATTTTTAAACTCTTTGTATAAAATAGTATATTTTAGTGTAAAGTAATATTGTAGTATAAAGGAATATAATTGTATAACGTAGTATATAGTAATCCGGCCGGCAGCAGAGAGGACAAGACAGAACAGAACAAAACAATATGATAGAGCAGACAAACAAATTACGGACGGCGAAGGGCCAGCACTTCCGTCCGTAATCCCCCGTCGTGTTCTACACCTTCTTTACAATGCAGTCTTTTTTACAATATATATGGTCGTAAAACGTGCAAAAATCAAATAAACAAAGAAACCAACAAACAACACATGAAAATGCGGCACACATGTTTCTTTCACGCACTTTTAGATGTGATGAGCTTAACATGATTTGAGTGTCTCTGCGCAGTGTGACTGATTTCGTGAGATAATACTTAAATAGCCCCTAAAAAGAAAAAAAAAATGTAAGAGTCTGGGCGGGAAATGCGTATCACAAAATTAATTTTACAAAAAAAAAAAAAAGAAATGATGGAGGAATATTGACGGCGCGAGACGTGATTTACTCGACAGTGGCCTCCTTTCCACTTGTTTTCTCTCTCGGCATTTCGGGCACGTAAAAGAGAGTTGGATTAGCTTCGCCTTCACGATCGAGATGGTAATTCCGGAATGACCCATAGATTTCATAGATTTCTCGCGCAGAATTTCAAATAAATCTCTAGTCGTCAATACCTTTCAAAAAATCTTTTTCGCGTAAAATTAATTTTTTTGACACGCGTCTCCCAACCAGCCTGTTTAAAAAAAAAACTTTTAGGGGTTTTTAAGGATACTGGTTCCCCCACGGCTTCACAGCGTTATGAAATGGTTCATGGAGGGTGAAATTTGGTTGCTATAATTCACTTTTTATGTCACACAAGTTATTAGTTTCAATATACCATTACGCATGTGAATAAAATAAGTGGGTGCTCGATCGGGCCGAAAGATATATTTTTAACTTAAAACTGCTCTAAGAAAATGTACAAGTTGCTACCGCGTCTTTCTTACTAGACTTGAAAAACTATATATTCTGAATGTGCCTGCTTCCGTACAAAAATAGAAAAACAAACAAAAAGGCTGCCGGTATGCATAATGTAGTTTTGTTTTTTGAAAACTGGTTAGTTTTTAACACTCTGATCAGCGCGTGTACCTGAACGTGTGAAACGCGGCACAGTAAGCCTTGTGCGATATTTCCACGCCCTTCGGAAGACCCGTTGATCCTGACGTGTACAGGATTGCCACAACCTCTTCTTCGTTGTCAGTAGGTACGTGGGGCGTGAATGAGGTATCTGAAAGTTCTTGAAACTGGAGAACATTGATGAACTTGGGCGCGCTTCCCACGCAAAACAATGCCTGCGAATCCAAGCAAGAAAAAAAAAACTATATTAGTCGTTCTGTTTCGTTGTACGGAGAAATAACATAATAGATGCATATGTCCGATAGCAATAGAGCTGTCAAGCATTTCAAATAGCGATAGATTCTCGCTCTCGGAATGAACAACAAGGTTAATTTTTTTTTAAGTTAACGAAAAAAAAAAAAAAAACTAGATGCGTAGTAAAGTTTTCTTTTTATATTCTTTTATGACTGTAACTGGTAGCGTGGCGAACAAAAACCACGAAGAATTATCAAAGTTGGGGCTCTAGCATTTATACCTTATCACCGCACTGATGTCATCTGCAGAGAAAGGGTCACGAGCGCTGCGTCGTGAGCAGAAGGACTTCGCGTTTATCCAAATCGTCGGAGGACGCTCGGCTTTGGGACAAAGTGCAATTTTTGAGTTGACACCATTCGGGTAGGATGACGTCACAAGGAGGTAGGCGAGGCTGTTTGCATGCTTCAATTTGGGTGGTGTAGGTCCCGTGCAACAGTCGCAGACCACTCCTTGATGGGTCCTCTAGCTGGAGCACAGTTAGCGAAATTCACCCCTTTATTATAGGAAATGGCATATATTGCCGCGCGCGCAGCTGGCCAAGTGGGCAGCGCGCGCGTGGCATAACGGTTATCGCGCTTGCCATCCACGCACAAGGCCAGGGTTCGATTCCTGGCCGCGGCTACACATTTTTGTTGACACTGTAATGTGATGTTCTGGTGAATTCGAGAACCGTCTTGCTGATTCGAGGTTGGAATGTTCTACGCGCCAAACCTTCCACGCCGAACGATCCAGAAACCCACGGGGTACATAAGGGATTCCGCAAGGCGAGCGGGGCATAGAGTAATATAGTAAACGTAAAGAGAGGACACGGGAGCCGATTCGCGGCCCAGATAGTGCGTTTCATACCCTCCGCTACGTGGCGCTTTTCTACAATGTGGTTAAAATTAGTTAAAACTCTTTCTGTGAAAAGTATTTATTTTTTAAATGGCAATGCTTTAAAATTGTTTAAAGTACTTAAAACGACTAAATAGATTAAATCAAATACGTCACAAAAACCACGTGATGAATGGCGCCTGCCATGGCCTGCCTGCCTGCACGCCGTCGCTTCTGCATCATTCTGCATGGCCTCTGCTCGTCCCTGCGTCATTCGTCTGTGCCGTGCGTGCCGTCCATCTGTGCTTTCTGCTGCATCATGTTCGGTCGACTTTGCATCAATCAAGGTGACGCATGACCGCCCGCGTGCTCGCATGCTCGGCGTGAATTCGTGGAGCCGATCGGTTCGAGCTTCTCGCGCTGTTGTTTCTGCCGGGCTGTCTGGCTGCACTTGAACGTGTGTGCATGTTGATTTTCGATGACATTGTTTTAAAAAAAGAATTTAACTTACGACCTTGCACACGACATTGTCCATGGGTTAACAGATGACGGTGTTGAACGAACCTCTAACATTGCAGATAGAGCCTTGGTTGTTATGCTGTCTGAAATTTCCAGGAGGTGCGTTTGCACACAATGTTGTGCACACTCCAACAACGTCTTCTGTTTAACGCAGTCTCCTCATTTCTCTCATTCGGGAGCTTAAAGGGGCGGTGCAATGATATTCAATTGGAATGTTTTTCACTTTACACGAGCTTACTGGCACTAGTGGGGCTCAAGGATACTCGCACGCAACGCCACTGACCAAGAAACTATTCTGTTGCGCTGTAATTTCGAGGACAAAACCCAGTGTTTTTATTCAATCTCTCCTTCGATAAACCTGATGACATAGCTGCACGGTAGCAGTACCGCCCAGTGACGATATTTGAATACGCTCATAGATTGGACCCGAGCATGGCGTGGACACTCGATTTGGGCTCGTGATAATCGATAGCTCGAGAAACATTCGGGTAGTGTCCTGTGTCAAATCGCTGCAACGACGACCACAGCCGAACCATAACAATGTCTGGAACTCAGCGCGTGTCCTGTGCCTTGCCAACCCCAGCGCATGACTATGATCAACATTGGCGGCATATAATCGGCTCCAGATCACGGGGCCGCTTGTTCTGGCTGCGAGTTGAGGGGGTGAACTCTGCTTGTTTTTTTTTTTATTTTTTTTTGCGACTTCGATTGCGTGTGGTGAAAACGAACGGGTATATTTTACGGATCATTCACGTCAGGGGTTCGTTCTAAGCGGTATTTGCGCAAAATACAAATATCTGTGCATCGCCCCTTTAAGACTGTTGGCTTCACAGTAAAGGCTGTGGTCTGTGGTTAGGGGGCTTCAAACGTAAGCTTGGTGTGTGTGGTGATAAGCCATTTTTTGAAGCTGACACGAACACGTTTACTTTGTCTTTGATGTTCACCACCTTCCCAAAACAACCAAGAGCCATCTCAAAGATTACAAACTTTGCATTGGAAATGAGGTCATTGAGCGGTCTTCTATTGTTGAACCTCATTGTTCTATCCATGAGATTAGCTTGCAATGGACTCCGAAACTTACTGAGAGACACATTTATTCAAAAACCTTCCTGTAACATGGAAGAAAATTGTGCCCCACAGGTACTGAGTGCCTCAATCTTTCTTGTAATCATATCTCTTGTTTATGCAAAGGAACTTCCTGGAGCAGCCATGGCTACAGCCTTTTTCTGTGATAGGATGTGCATACTTTTTGATTGTCTAAATAGCTAAAAAATTCAAGAAGACAGGGCAGAAGTTGCGTCATGCCATTCTGAAGGGAGAATCTCAAATACTTGATTTTCTCCACCAGTAACTCGGGATGGATTTCAGCATGGCAGTTCCAGAGTAGGAGGCAGCCATAAGCCATCATTGGGTGGCAAGTTACTATAAAAAGTGTCCTCATGCTCTGGGATGAGCTTTCAAGCAGCCACGACTTTAAGTTCTTACTTACACGACGCCTGCAGCATGACACACTTGGGAACGTTTTTGGAGCTATATACGACAAATGCTGGGCTGCAACACAAACCCAAATGTGCATCAGTTCACCTCAGGACTAAAACACCTCTGGATAAAGAAACTGTTCAAACTGTCGGACAATGAAAACGTAGAAGATGGCAAGGCTGACATCCTAAAGGAGTTGCAAATATCCTTGCACCATAAAAGTTTAATTTCAGACATTGTGGAATGTCTTCCAATTGATAACTTCCCGCCACTAGAGGATATTTCTGAGCTGGCATCAGACATCAGGTCTAACATAATTGATGACTCGTCCACGTTTTCATTACGTTTGGGGCTATTTGATGAAGCTTTTGCTTGAACAGACAACTTACAGCTGTGGCTGTTTTCAGCTGCTCTCGGATGAGTCTAATAACTTGACCAGGCCTCACCAGTACTGTCTTGTTCCTAAAGCATACCACGTGCCTGGAAAATTCTTCGGGAACTTAGTAGTACCATCACAGGCTGCCTTTTATTTCATTCAGCAACTAGAAAATCACTTTCTTCCCATAATAGAGAGTGTGACACATGTTCGAGGAGTGTGTGCCGCCTTGTATAGCACACTTTGAGGTCTGGGTGGTTTTCGCCTTTGCCCAGAGGAGTACCACAAAGGGTTTTTAAAATTGTATTCCAGAGTACGCTTGTGTTGATATGTTTGATTTCTTAACCGGAATTCGGACAAAGTTCGGTTGCACTCTTCAGTGGCTAGTAAGAACGAGACAGGTTTAACTGTTAATAGCGTATTAACAGAGGCGGTTGCCAAACCAAAAACAAAAAGTGATTAAGTGGGCGGTGCAGCTTGCTCTCCAAATATTTGTTTCCCCTTTTTCCAGCGAATGTGTATCACGGCTCCCTAACAAAAATATTTGTCCACTTTCTAAAAAAATTCGATAGAAAATAGTGTATAGAGGCTAACAATATCTGAAAGAAAATGTATCCACTTTTGTATCCACTGTCCATAGTTTTTTAGCCGCTTTTTTCTGAAGTCATATTTCTTTCCTGAACAATTTCGGGGAATATTTAGGGACGTTGAATCTTGTCAGATTTCGAATAGAGTTCTCATTGTTTGGTAATGGCTCGCCCGCAGTGAGTTTGAGGCTATGCAAATTGATGATTTTTTTTTTATATTTGCCGGAAATCGGGAATTTGTACTATCCGGCGTGTGCTTCGCACTGTTATTATACTCTCATGACTGGTAATGATAGCGATGTCTTATTTATTTTTGCACTTACTTCTCGTACCCGAGTCGGCGTGAAAGTGAATGTATCATACAGCATGTTCTCCGTGGAAGGGTTTTGTTAACCTGGTTCCGCCAAGAATCTATTACGAAGTGTACGAATGCCGAAGTCCTTCATATTCATTTATTTTTGTGAGTATCGATCTCTTCCGTATAAAACATACAGAGCTTCTGAAGTAAATCATGTGTACATGAATGTGGTCCAATAAGATCTGTTCGAACCACCTACTGTTGTTGACCCCAAAATGCTCCACCAGCCAGGAGTCAATGCGGTGATTGTGTAACTTCAATGCTTTACAATATAAAAAGAAAAGAAATATATATACTTCTGCTTTGTGAAGTAAGTTGAAATATTGTTTGACACATTTTGCACGGACTCTATCGTAAAAAATAAAGCAAAAGTGTGTCAGTATTAAAAAAAAAACAAAAAACAGCGGCTTCGGGAGTCACGGTGCTCCCGAGAGATGAGCGAGGCGGGGAGGAAAGAGAGAGAGAAGGGAATTGGAGAATCGGAGCAAAAACGCCCAAACCGAAACCGAAACTAACTTGACCGGAAACGGAATCAGATTATGCTTAATACCGCCCGCTAAGAGCGCTACCTGTCACTGGTCTATCTGGGCCGCTGGGGCCTACGGCAGTGTCCGCTCTTTACCTTGTGTATATTACTCTATGAGCGGGGTCAGTTTCGCACCAGCGTTCGACTCTGCTGCTACGCCGACTTCGACGCCCGCGACGCTCTGCTATTATCGTTTGCACCCTTTCATTATTGGCATAAGTTCGCCATATTAAAAGTTTATTTCTTCCTGTGTATTTATTGTTTTTTTTCTGGTCACCCCCCGTGACATTTTGGTGGAGGTGCGGGGTACCCGCATGCCCGTGCAGCGCTCCCCTCCGAGTTCCCGCAATGCAAGTCCGAACACAAGACCCCAAGAACCCAACGAAGACCAGACCGAGATCCGATTAAGTCGTCGGAACCTTGGCCTACCCCCGGAGTTAGGACCCTTGCCACCCAGTACCAGGCAAACAAGGAGGACGACGATGGCCAACCAGTCAGAGACCCCGGCCTCTCCAGCCGTCGTTTACCTGCCCGTCGTACCGCGAACGGCTGCTGCATTCCACAGCGAGCAATACGAAGACGTCGAAGACTGGATTGACCAGTATGAACGCGTTGCCCGCCACAATTGCTGGACGGACGAGCAGCGCCTGTACAACGTTTATTTTTCGTTTGAGGGTACCGTCAAGCACTGGTACGAGAATCATGGGTCCGCTCTGACGTCGTGGGACATTTTCAAGACCGATCCCAAGGCTACGTTTAGCAACCACCACCGCCGAGAAAGAGCCGAGGACCTACTGCGAACCAGAACCAAGGGCCCCAACAAGAGCGTCACCGGCTTCGTCGAGGATGTTCTTCGCCTGAGCGCCCGCGCCGATCCTCAGGCTACAGAGGAGAAGAAGCTGCAACACCTCATGAGGGGTGTGAAAAGCGAGATGTTCGGAGGTCTCATTCGCAATCCCCCGACAACTGTTCACGGGTTTGTCACGGAGGCGACGAATATGGAGCGTGCCGTACTAGCACGCGCCAGACACTACGAGAGACACCCTGGCGTGACTACTCTGGCGACATCATCCGGATACGACCTTGGTACCGACCTCCCAGGCATCTGTGACATCATCCGTGAAGTCGTCCGGAAAGAAATCCCCAAGATGCTCCCCGCTACGGATCGCCCGTCCTCCCTGTCACTCGCCGAGGTCGTGCGAGAGGAAGTTCACCGGGCCTTCCAACCTGAGGTTCCGATTAACACGACGACGCCAGAGGGGCCGACTTTGAGCTACGCCGCCACGGCCCGACGACCGCCGCAAGCTAACCGCCAGGCCACGGCGCCACCCCGACGAGACCCTCCGATGCCACAGTATTCTCGACGCCAGGAAGGACAGGTCCAGGACGCCCGCCCGGAGCAACCCTCGTCGAGGAAGACCGACGTGTGGCGAACGGCCGACCGACGCCCGCTCTGCTACCACTGCGGGGAAGCCGACCATGTGGACCGCCGATGCCCATACCGACGACTCGGGCTGCGCGGATTCCACCCAAACGACCCGCGCCCCCGGTATGGTGAACGCCCTCGGGAGATCGACGAGTACCTGCGACGACCCTAGTCCACCGAGCCTGCGTCCCGCCAAGAGTTCCGGTCGCCGTCGCCGCGACGTGCAGCTTTGCCGATGCACCGACCCCGGCGTGAAAGCTTGTCGCCCCTCGCTCCTCGCCGGGGAAACTAGGCGCGGCAACCCCTGGAGGTGGAGTTGCTGAAGACGACCGACTTAAAGAGCCTCCAAGAACGACGGAGCGCTCCCCCTCTCCCGACGCCACGCATCACAACGACGCTCCTGCATCGGTGTCCAACAACCTGAACGTTGTGATCGACAGCCTCGACGCATCGGCACTCGTGGACACCGAAGCAGAATACTCAGTCTTGAGTGGGAGGCTCTCCCGCCGCCTTCGAAAAGTCATGACGCTGTGGGATGGACCACAAATAAGAACCGCCGGAGGACACCTTATTACACCAGTCGGGAGATGCACTGCTCGCGTCGAGATCCATGGTGAGACGTTCCCTGTGAAGTTCGTCGTTCTGCAAGACTGTTCGAGGGACGTTATCCTCGGAATGGGCTTCCTCTGCGAGTATGGCGCCGTAATCGACCTTGCGGCAAACCAGTTGACGCTGCGAAAGCCTGTCCTGCTGCCGGTGGAGACCAAGACGACGTCAACCGCTATCCGAGTTATCGCCGACCATGTGTACTTACCGCCGCGGTCGAGTGTTTTCGTCACCGTCATAACCGACGCAGCATGCACTGTGAAGCTCTTCTGGAAGGCAGCGTCCAACTGCTCCTTGAGAAAGGAATTGGTGTCGCACGAGGCGTAACGGATCTCTAAGAAGGACGTACAACTGTTCTTGTGACAAACTTCCGAGAGGAGCCGCAGCACCTAACGAAGGGTACCACTGTGGGCAACATTAAGGAGCTTCAGGCGCCAGTCGTGGTCACCGCAATCTCCGAAGAAACCTTGTCGTCACAGCAGAACAGCACGCCGCCGCCGCCGATCGACATTGACCCCGAGCTCCCAGCTCCTAAGCGCCGGCAACTGGTTGATCTCCTCGCTGAATACCGTGACTGTTTTGCCACATCGTCGAAAGTTCGCCAAACACCAATGGCGAAACATCGCGTTATTACCGACGACGACGCGCTCCCTGTCCACCAGTCGCCGTATCGAGTCTCCTTAAAGGAAAGGAAGGTGATTCAGTATCAAGTCCCAGAAATGCTCGACGACGACATCATTGAACCTTCAAGAAGTCCATGGGCGTCCCCAGTCGTCCTTGTAAAGAAGGACGGAACCCTGCGGTTCTGCGTGGACTATCGTCGACTAAACGCTGTGACGAAGAAGGACGTCTATCCGCTCCCCCGCATCGACGATACGTTAGACCGACTGCGCCACTCCCGATATTTTTCGTCGATGGATCTGAAGAGTGGCTACTGGCAGATTGAAGTCGACGAACGCGACCGGGAGAAAACTGCCTTCGTCACTCCCGACGGACTGTACGAATTCAAAGTGATGCCGTTCGGGCTTTGTATTGCGCCAGTCACCTTCCAGCGTGTCATGGACACCGTGCTGGCAGGTCTGAAATGGCAGAGCTGCCTCGTCTACCTCGACGACGTCGTGGTATTTTCACGAGATTTCGACGAGCACCTGAAACGACTTCGAGCCGTGCTTCAAGCCATCAAGACCGCCGGCCTGTCACTCAAGCCAACAAAGTGTCGATTCGCCTATGGTGAACTTAAGTTCCTTCTCCACGTCGTGAGCAACAAAGGTGTTCTCCCTGACCCTGAGAAGACCCGCGCCGTGGCTGCGTTTACGCCGCCGTCTGACAAGAAGGCCGTGAGCAGATTCCTCGGACTTTGTGCCTACTACAGACGATTTGTTCGAGACTTCGGCAAGCTGTCCGCACCGCTGACGCACCTCACGAAGGGCGCCGTAAAGTTCGAATGGACAGACGAACACCAGCGGTCATTCGATGAGCTGAAGCGAAGACTCCAGACGCCCCCGATTCTTGGCCATTTCGACCAGTTCGCTGATACAGAGATCCACACGGACGCCAGTAACACCGGACTTGGCACGGTGCTTGTTCAAAGGCAGGACGGGGCAGCGCGAGTCATCGCATACGCAAGGCGGAGAGGAACTACTCTACAACTGAAAAGGAGTGCCTCGCTGTCGTCTGGGCAATAACAAAGTTTCGCCCGTATCTGTATGGAAGTCCTTTTCGCGTGGTCACGGACCACCACTCGCTCTGCTGGCTCGCGAATCTGAAAGACCCCTCCGGACGCCTCGCCCGGTGGGGCCTACGACTGCAGGAGTTTGACATGACCGTTGTGTACAAGTCCGGCCGGAAGCACCATGACGCCGACTGCCTGTCAAGAGGTCCTGTCGAGGCCGGTCCTGCCTGTATCGAAGACGATGACGGTGAGTGTTTCCTCAGACCGTGGATCATCATTCATTGCCCAGCTGACGCAAGAGGTCCGTCGTCTCAGCCACACCAGCCATCGCCGCACCACGGCGTACCCCCCGCAGAACAACGGGCTAACAGAGAGACTCAACAAGACCATCGCCGACATGATCTCCATGTACGTCGACGTGGAGCACAAGACATGGGACGAGGTGTTGCCGTACGTCACATTTGCCTACAACACGGCCGTACAAGAGACCACCGCAGTGACACCCTTTCAACTGGTGCATGGGCGCAAGGTAACGACAATGCTGAACGTTATGTTACCCCACGAACCGGCTGTCGACGCAATCGACGACGCCCAGGTGGTTTCCCAAAGGGCAGAAGAAGTCCGTCAGCTCGCCAGACTCCGGATTAAGGCTCAACAACGTGTCGACACTGGCCGCTACAACCTTCGTCGTCGGGACGTCCACTTCCGGCCCGGAGACAGGGTGTGGGTGTGTGTAGACATCGATTCGCCGCCGCGGTCTCAGCGAGGAACTCCTGAAACGCTACTTTGGACCCTAGAAAGTGCTTCGTCGACTCGGGGATCTGAACTATACGAGGTGATGCCCGACGGAACACGGACTTCGTCACGCCGCCCTCCGCGACCGGGAGTCGTCCACGTCGTGCGACTGAAGCCGTACTACGCTCGATAGGACTGTGGACCTGATGCGTTCAAATGACTCTTTAGTTTACCGTTCTTTTTATTTTTTTTGTTTTGTTTTTTGGGTTGCATCGGGACGATGCACTTTTCAAAGGGGGGAGTAATGCCGCGCGCGCAGCTGGCCAAGTAGGCAGCGCGCGCGTGGCATAACGGTTATCGCCCTTGCCTTCTACGCAGAACTCCGCGGCTACACATTTTTGTTGGCACTGTAATGTGATGTTCTGGTGAATTCGAAACCGTCTTGCTGATTCGACATTCGAATGTTCTACGCGCCGAACCTTCTACGCCGAACGATCCAGAAACCCACGAGGGTACATAAGGGATTCCGCAAGGCGAGCGGTGTCAGTTTCGCACCAGCGTTCGACTCTGCTGCTACGCCGGCTTCGACGCCCGCGACGCTCTGTTATTATCGTTTGTACCTTTTTATTTTTGGCACAAGTTCGCCACATTAAAAGTTTATTTCTTCCTGTTTATTTGTTTTTTTTTCTGGTCACCACCCGTGACAATATAAGCACTAATCACATGTCCAGCAATGTGAAGGAAAAAAAAATAAACTACACTTTTTTTACCTGGTGGGAACACAGCGAGAAAACTTTGTTTTACTGTGCGACGTCAGAAACACCCTGCGTCTAATATTTTACTCTAGGGATTAGGATGTTTGAAAAGATGTGCCGTAATCGCTGCTGCCGCTGAGCCAGTGCAGTACAACCGCTAGCCTGGGGTCTTTAACGTGCACCACGCAGTAGTGATACACGACCGCACGCCGGTACGATGCTCATCCAGATCGAAACGGGCCGGGGTGGGGCTCGAACCCAAGATCCCTGCAGAGCCGTTTATTGAGAGAGTTTGACTATACATTGGTTTGAATAGGCGAGCATCTCGGGGCAAACCACAGGCCGCGAAACAGCCCCTAGCGGTGGTGGTGTGCTCTAAATATGTGACAGGACTGATTTGAGCCGTTTTAGCCATATAGTTATTACAATAAACGCTAGAGTCTCAGCTGGCGCTAGTGTGCTGTTGCATTTTGAAGCAGACAGCAAGCAGTCACAAATTGAGTTCCGGAAATGCATTTCTATGGGAAAAAGCGAGTGCATTTTCTCTCCGCGCTCGATTATAAAATCAAATATGACGAATAATTCGTACGTACTAGGCACATTGGAACATTTCTCAGTCACGCAGACGAAATAATTGGTCAGTTACAGCATTTTTATTTGAAATTCGCGGCATTAAAAACGGTTAATACCGCTTCGTACGTGTATTTATGTGCAATGTCGGACACTGTAAGCGCGAACACAGCGTCGACGCTTTCCAGCATAGGGGATATACGTGCCAAACGAACGATGGACATCTGGAAAACCAAGAGAGACGGCAAGAACTACGCAGTAACACTGGGTAAGTAATTTTTGTGCTTGCAGACGATCAAAATAAATTGAAAGTCACGTAATATACTCCGATTTGCAAGAAATATCTTTATTCTTTCTGCTCATGGATATGTGCGAAGATGCTTGTTCTGTGTTTATATCATCACCCACACGCTCCAAATCTTTGCAAATAGGGGAAGCCAGAGGACAGGTGCGCGATAAAAACTGCCCAACATAGGAAATAATAAGAAAACACACCTTTCGTAGCCCACGTACTTTATTCTTTACGTTTTGAACGTTTTTTTTTCTTTTTTTAACCACTCGTAAAGATGCACGACGGGGTCATTTTCATATAGTGAAAGGACAGACATATTAGCAATATATAAGCACCAACGAAATGCTGGCGAACTTTGAACACACTCTACATACCTTTCGATCGTTATTTTGCTTAGGGTCGTCGCTCGTTTCTACATACCTGCCATGGAACAGTGGTTTGGGCCTCAAATATAGTGAAGTATAGCATCGTTCAGTGATAAAGAAAAATGCTGTAACTAAAGCAATTACACTTATAGTGAAGTTTAGCATCGTTCACTGATAAAGGGAAATGCTGTAACTAAAGCAATTACACTTTCTAAATATTAATAAATGTACATACTGTAGGATTCAGAGCCTACCTCTCAAACCCCTGTCAGGCGGAGCTCAGTAAAAGACATCCGACACCGACGGCTGCTCGTGAAGAACTCTCCTTTACTTCTTCTCAAGAACACGCACGCCCCTCTACACTAAGAGGGCGCCACTAGCTGGACAAATAGCGACCACTACACATACTACCCGGTACAACCGAAATAACAAAAGTTATTTATGTTATTTTCCGGCGACGAGACAAAATTCAGGCGCGTTTTCCCATAGGAATACACAGGAAGACTGGAAAAGTAGACTGCAAGCTGTCTGCTTCAATTTGCAACCGGAAGTCCCGAAGACACTAGCGCCAGCTGAGCCTCTAGCGTTTATTGTAATAACTCTGGTTTTAGCGTCGCTAGAGTGAAAAGGTTTAGCTCTCGGTGACTGAAAACTTTGTGCATGTGAGGTTTTAGTCACGCCAATATTCAAGTGTAGAATAAACGAACGTGGGTTCCAAACAACGTTACTAAAACACTCAGTTGGGAAACTCGCCGTCGAAACCTGGGCCTCTGGCGTCCACCGAGACCGAGCTAAATGCGACAACAGCGCCACTCTTTTTCGTTTGTCTGTACTATGGTCACCTCGAGCTTTTTGAAAGCCTGTTTTTGCGTAAAAACAAACGGAAAAGACTCTTTTTGTATGAAATTTATTGGAGTTTAGTACCAAATGATGGGCGCGTGATGTTTTTATCATCTTTAGTTGGCAAGGTTTTGCGGAACAATTAATATTGCTTTTATACAACCATGCCTCAGCGGGCCTTTCAGGTAGCGCGTCCCGCCCTAGGTGCATTTTAACTCGCGTAGTTCACGCGGCGCGTCCGCCGGGGAGACGAGGGTGCCACCCCTGTAACCTCTACCGCTGTAACCGTTCTGAGAGCCAAAATAGAAGTCACGTGCAATTCCTCGAGAGGCCGCTGCGGGAGAAATGGTGGCGTTGTGTTCGTCATTAGCTCGGTGCTCGGAGACAGATTGGGGCCACTTTTTCAAAGCTGTCTCTATGGGAGTTTCCCAACTGAGTGTTTTAGTAACGTTGGTTCCAAACCAGGGCCGACCTACTTGAAACAGCGTCTCAGCTGAGACGGGGAAAGAAAGCATTGCCAAAGCCAGCGCACGAGCCGAGAGGGACTCCGCGTCTCAAGACGCTAGCGCGCCCCACCGGTAGCACTGTTTTCTTTCAGCCAATCTTAGGATGCGGTTCTAGCAAGCCGGCCCAGAGCGAACAAACATCAACACTGCAGACAAAGGCATGGGCACGAGCGCGTGGCTTTGGAAAGTGCCTTCTATGCACGAGTTCTCATACACACAAAACCGTTTTTCTGAGCTAGGCTCACGCGCCTGTGCCTTTGTCTTCACTGCCGACATCTGTGAGCTGGAGTAGAGAGGCTGAGATTAAACGCTTCTATTTCACGCTTTAAATTCCGTTTGCAATATTGTGACGTCGCGGTCCCCTGATTGGTCGACGCTGTGTCACAAATTTAGTTTACGCCCTAAGCGCGGCGGGAATATTCGGCGCTGGCGGCAACCTTTGCTCCGCCTATTGGCCAAACTCTCCCAATACACGGCTCTGGGATCCCTGGACCGGTTTGCTCATTTTGCGGCTGCGGCCGTGGCCGCGGCCAAGAGGGATTTTTACGTCACGTGACCAGCTCCATGGGGACAAGGAAGTACCTAGCGTCCCTGCCTAATGGCGGAGAGATCCGCATCGCTTCAAGCACAAAAGCCTAATGTCGCTCGCAGAAACTGATTGCAGAGCTTTCAACTGGAGTCCAACTGACCGCCCCTTTATACTATAGGAGCGGCAGGTAAAGTTACGGCCAGGAAGAGTAAATAGAAGCCAAAAAAAAAAAAAAAAAAAAAGCACACGAAATAAAAGCGATAGAAGTGCATTTATATACCTCCGCCGGCTCTTGCGGCCACCGCCTTCGGGTATGGTCGAGAGGTTAAAGCGCCGGTACTTGTCGCCGCGGCGTGGAAGTGTTGGGTTCAAAACGCGCTAGCGACTTCTTTTCTTTTGTAATTTGCGCGTGTTTTACTTTTTAACTGAGATACTTTTTAAGAAATCATCCACTTGCATTACTGCGCCTTACACGGTTTTTACTGTTAGTCCCACCTGTTCAATCAAAACACCGGGAAGAAAAAAAAAAAAAAGATCAACGCAAGTTAAGGCGCTAATACAATCATTTCATAATGTTCATTAAAAGGAAACCAAGATAACAGCATCGGTATGGCTTTCACGCAAACGGAGCCGTACAAGCATCTTTTCCCCAGCATTCACAGTTTTATCTCTTATTAAATAACGCTCTTGCTACGATTACTTTCAATAACGAGAGACGCCTATTAAGGACTAATAAAAACTGCAGTTGTGGCAATAAAAAAACACAAAAAAAACAAGCAAAAATAAAAAAAAAGACTAGCAGCTGTGGATACATTGATTGAGCGAAATCCTACAGGCAAGGCAGCAAGTCAAACGTCTGAGAGAATAGTAAAACCGAAATAAAAGAGATCATACTTTTCCTTGCGTGGAATGTGATAAAAAGTACA